>NC_063192.1:2684075-2939075 GCF_017589495.1 Alosa alosa | reverse complement strand
ACACCATGGCGGAGTCTGGGAAAGGCTTATAAGATCTGTTAGATCCGCGTGCTGAACTCCACACTCCCATCAACAGTCCATCGATGATGAGGGTCTTCAAACTCTATTCTCTGTGAAGTAGAGGCTATCCTAAACAACCGTCCTCTCTCCACAGTGTCCTCAGATCCATACAACCTACAGCCACTGACCCCAAACCACATCCTCCTGCTGAAAACCCAGCCCATTCTGCCTCCTGGAACCTTTTTTGAAATCAGACCTTTATGCCAGACGCCGCTGGAAACAGGTCCAGTACATGGCTGATCTCTTCTGGCATAGATGGACCAAAGAATACCTTCTTCTACTCCAGGAAAGGCAAAAATGGACTGCAGTGAAGAAGAACCTGAATGTTGGAGACCTTGTCCTGGTGGTTGATCCCAGTGCTCCTAGGATCATGGCCATTAGGAAGAGTGCTTGAGACCAAGCCTGATCGAAAGGGGCTGGTCCGGTCCGTGAAGCTCCAGACACAGACTTCAGTCCTTGAGAGGCCCATTACCAAGCTGTGCCGAATTCTGGAGACTGAAGAGTGTCCGTGCCTCTAAAGGTCACCATTAGAAGGAGCGTAATGTATACTTATATACATATTTTTCCTAAATATTTTTCATATTTTTCTAAAAGCATTACAAGATTATTGATATCTGGCTCCTTTTTTTTTTGTATTTATTTTAAAATTGATTCTATAGGAGAACAATTAGGGGCAGGTGTGTAGGAACGCGATTTGAGTTTATTTTTTTGGTTTCATAATTTACTTATAGTTGTCTTTTTTGTTGCATTGGAGAGTGCTCCTTCTATAGGTGGAGAGGGTGCTACCCTATAAATGGAGGCGTGCAGCGCATGATGAGGAGAAGGCGTGCCAGCAGATACAGTCTTTGACTCGGCCTGGATCTGCGCTACCGAGCTTTGGCCTATAATGGAGAAAGCTGAACTCGCTCTAAAAGACATATTTATGGACATTTAAAGCAATTTTTGCAACTTTATTTTGTATCTTATATTTATTTGCAATAAATACCGACAAGCCTTCAACAACAACATTCTTGGATTTTCTTGGATTCGGGACATGAAGTCTGACCCTGCACCCGCAGATTCTCCAGGTGGTTGAAAACAATAGGAAGAAAACAGAGGGTTACAGGAAAAAACCTAAGCATTGTTTTTTGCCACTACAGGCTACGACAGAAATGGCTAGTGCAAGGAAACCAGAATTGTTTGTGTGGACTGATGGTGAACTGTCAACTGTAGTCAACTGTAAAACTAATCAACTTTATTTTACGGTTTTGTGAAGGGTGCAGTCCCCGTCCTTTATTTGGCTAACATAGGTAGGCCTACTAATCACCTTTACTTTCTTTGGTTGTAGGATAGTCCGTGATTCACATTAGTTTTGGCCATCACCGCAATTAGGGGCTACTAAACGCAAGGCTTACCCAAGTTCTAGGCTATTCTGTCGCCACATTTATAATATTGCTATAAAACCTTAAGATTTAGTAACAGTCAATACTTTGCCTGCATCAAATCGCGAGATTTGCATTCAGTGTGCTACCATCGGCTTAACGTGAGTTCTAAGCGCCTTTGTATGCTTATATCTGATTTCACTCGACTGTGAACGCATGTATATATGTTGTAAGACATGTAAAATAAAATGAATGACACTGGCACTAATGCACACCATGTGTAGCCTAAACTTACACTGCACTTTCCTAATAACTTAAGTTCTCTCCGTCACTGACAGTAGCTAGAATGCATAAAAACACCGGGAAAAACAGTGTTCAGTCCACCAAGTCATAAGCTATCTCGGCTGCAGCACCAGTTGTGATATTTATCTTAACGGAGTGTAATGGTAGGTAATGTCATGTATGAAAAACTAGTATTGTTAGGCAATACTATAGAAGTGCAACTCCAGGGCAGCTGAGGTGTGGCGATGACATCATCGATCACATAAAGCAGGATGTGCGGTTTAAGCTGTCTAAACTTAATTCAAACGGGCTACGGTTTCAGATTTTTCCACTCTGGGACAGGTTTCAAGAAAGTGCGGTTTAGGACAGTGCGTTTACAGAATTCGTTTGGACGCCGCCAAGACAAGCAAAAACCTCTGGGTTTAACCTAAAAAGCATCTCCGTGTGGACAGGCCCTTATTTCTCTCTCTTTATTTCTACACACACACACACACACACACACACACACAGTGCCTGAGGTGGCAATACCATTGGTAAATTACTTCTTTAAGCATTATTTGCCAATTAAGCTGCAGATTTCAAAGTATTTTTTTCCAGCAAAGCCAAACCATCTGAGAAACTGCACGTTTGTGTGTGTGTGTGTGTGTGTGCGCACATCTGTCTGTCTGAGGAAAAAGGCGAGGAGGCTAAATCAGGGCTCAGGCATGATGACTTTGTCAGACCTGGCACACACACACCCACACACACACACACATATAGACATAACAGGTAGAGCCTGGATCACTGTAAATCCTTGCGTGGGAAGAGGCTTCAGGTCTTAATGAGCTGCCAACCTTTCTCTGCCCTCCGCTGCGTCTGAAGTGGCGAAGGCCGGGATTGGGGCGACTTTACCCATAATCCACCCCGGCCCGAGGGGCAAACAGCTCTCTCCAGGGGGAGACCGCGGCCTGCTGCACACTGATTGGCCGTTATGTAAAAGAAGCAATGCATTGTGGGACTGTGTATGGGACGCATGAGCGATCACACTAGACCTGTATGTTTGACACACGTCCAATCAAATGTGTACGCATATCCGCATGTGAGGGATCTTCTCCTACAGAGTAGTAAAGCTCAGCTTTAGTGGACGTAAAACCATGGTGGAAGCGCATTCAACTGCTTGATAGTGTTTTAAGCCCCCACCGTCGACTTCAAGGCAGCACTGCAACCGTTGACTTAAAGGCACCTAACCTTAACCCTAACCCTAACCCTTGCCTAACCCTAGTGCCTTCCATGCAGCGCTGCCTGGAAGACGACGTTGGGGGCTTAAAACACTAAACGCCCACTACTCTTTTTTTTTTTAAAGTATATTTTTGGGGCTGTTATGCCTTTAATGCAACATGATAGTGGAGAATGACAGGAAGTAAGTGGGAGAGAGAGTCGGGGTGGAATCCGGAAAGGACCACGGGGCGGGAATCGAACCCAGCCAGATGCGCCACGGCTGGGGCCCCATTCCACTACTCTAAGTCAAGTTTGCTGTGTTTACACAGAGACGTACAGAGGATGGAAATTGCGGTTCTCTCAGGCCCACAGCAGGGCAAAACAACAACGACAGCACAATAATACAGCAACAACAACAACACAGCAAAACAACAACAACAACAACACAATAATACAGTGACAACAACAACACAGTAAAACAACAACAACAACACAATAATACAGTGACAACAACAACACAGTAAAACAACAACAACAACAACAACACAATAATACAGTGACATAGTAAGAGCTAAAAATGACAGCATGTAAAAAGTAACATGAAACTTGATGCTCATATAGCCGTACTGAGAGTAAGGCAGGGAGCACTCTGACCTCTGTGTGTGTGTATGTGTGTGTGTGTGTGTGTGTGTGTTTCTCATAGAGTAAGGCACGGAACATTCTGACCTCTGTGTGTGTGTGTGTGTGTGTGTGTGTGTTTCTCATAGAGTAAGGCATGGAGCACTCTGACCTCTGTGTGTGTGTGTGTGTGTGTTTCCCATAGCCAGATGTTTGAAAACACACACTCCCCAGTCTCTAATGAAAACCAAATGACCACTTTCTGAAAATCCAACACAGGATTTGTGTGTGTGTGTAAAAGTGTGTGTGTGTGTGTGTGGACTGGTGTATTTAATTGAGGGGGTTAGACGGTTTGCATAACGAGTATGAAGCTCTCATTTGTAAAGCCTAATGTGGTGTGAAAATGCAGAGCAATGGAGAGTGACCTCTTCAGCGCAGGATAAAGCCCAACAGCACTGCCCAAAGCCCAGCCTTTAGGAGGACAGGAAGCAGCTGCAACATACACTACAGCACACTGTTAAATACACACCAACACTAGTTTATCTGCTGAACGGCCACAGGAAACAGCTGTAACATACGCTACAGCACACTGTTAAATACACGCCAACACTAGTTTATCTGCTTAACGGCCACAGGAAACAGCTGAAACATACATTACAGCATACTGTTAAATACAGATGTGATAATATAGTTAGTAATATAGTAATACTAATATAGTAGTGTGATATTGACCTAAAGTGTGTTGAAACATGATACCCAGTGTGAACGTATGTCTCATAGCTCACTTCGGCTTGTCCCCTGCACTAATCTGGCGCTAGTTAGCCAATGCTACCAACAGTGTTTCGTTGTGGTGCCTCGGGCATCGGCCTAGCCATGCAAATAAATCACTGTTTTACACCATTTACTTAGGCTCAAAGTAGCTCCATACTTCATTGGTAGACTTCGAGGGCCTTGACATTTAAAGCGAGACATGGAGAACTTTGAAAAAGCACTGGTAGTTTATTTACAAGACCATTTATACAGACAGTACCTTAAGGAATTTTACCGTTCAACGCCATCTTGAATTTAGTCACGATAAGTCGAGCAACTAGTACGAACGAACATGTATGATAAGGGATCAGATTCCAAACATAATTCAGTGGAAATGCATGGATTCAGTTGCTTTCAGTAGCCCCAACTGGAATCCATGCATTTACACGGAATTATTTATAGCTATGAGACATACGTTCACACTCGGTATCATGTTTCAACACACTTTAGGTCAAAATCACACCGGAATTATCCTTTAAATACACTTACACTCTGGAATGGAAATATGAATAAAGCTTGCACATGTGCACCTTTACCTGTTTGACCACCACCACCATCGACCACTCCCCAAATACCCCATCAGAGAGTTCCACCACCATCGACCACTCCCCAAATACCCCATCAGAGAGTTCCACCACCATCGACCAGCCCCCAAATACCCCATCAGAGTTCCATCACCATGTTCTGCATTAGTGGTAATGTCACCGATGCCACTGAAGCCACTGGCTCTTAAGCATCCAATCAGCAGGCATTTTGCTGTTGTCATGTCCAAGGCGATGACCTTTAAGCCTCTGAGGCCTGTGGGGGTCCGGCTGGGGTCTGGTTCAGGTCTGGGCCAGATCCGGCACGATGCATTGCTGCTGAGGAGCATGATGGGCACGTATCCCATTAGCCCCAGCTCCATGTCCAGACAGATCTCATGATCCTTTGCTTGATGCCTGCTCCCATCGCCTCTCGTGTGCTGCCGTTTGTCCCATTTCACTGGACAATGAAACAAGAGCTGCCATCAATCAGATGGGTTTTTTCTTGGATTATCTTTTATGCTGCTAATACTCTTGGACTGCTTCTGTTGAGGTCAGACAACCACCCCTTCAAACTCAAGCACACACACACACATTCTTGATAGGACTGGGATTATTAATAATCTATCATTTTCTATAGAATTGCAAAAACCATGTAAGAGTCCTAAAACACGGCTCATGGTCCAAATCCCTCCCTACTGGGCCAGTGTTGAATAAGTGTGTGTGTGTGTGTGTGTGTGCATATATCCCCCTCTGCGAGAGTGTGTGTGTGTGTTTTGTTTTTCAGTTCCCCTGTTCTCTCCTCTATCTCATCCCCCTCTCCTTCTCCCTCTCCTCTCCCCCTGCCCCCTCTCTTATCACACTCTCCTTCTCTCTCTCATCCCCCCTTCTCTCTCTTCTGTCTCATCCCCCCTTCTCTCTCCCCTTCTCTCTCTCCACCCCCTCCTCCTCTCTCCACTCCATGGTGGTCCTCTCTCAGTAGAGTGCTGTTTTGGTGATTGCTGTGCGGAGGATCAACACAAACATCTGCGGCCTCTCTGACCTCTTTCCCACTGAGAACAACACACACACTGAACACACACACACGCTGAACACACACACACACTAAACACACACAAACACACACTGAACACACACACACTAAACACACACACGCACTAAACACACACACACACACACGCTGAACACACACACACACACACACACACACTGAACACACACACACTAAACACACACACACACTGAACACACACACACACACAAACAAAACACACACACACACACACACACACACACACACACACACACACACACACACACACACACTGAACACACACACACAAACACACACTCTAAAATAAGATCCTCCCCAAGCCCTGGGTTGCCAAAGCAACAGCACCTTAATCCTGACAGAGATCTCATATTTGACTGATTCACTCTCCAAACATGCTGCAAATCCCGCATGCTTCCCACTGCACCTCCTGTTTACTAATTCCATCAGAGTTTGGATGTTTGCAAGCTCAGAATGAGGACGTCTGAATGTACACTATGTATAAAATATGACTCTGAGGCCTGCAGATAAAACTATGTTCAGGTATAACAGCACAACCAGGTTAACTAAATTTGTTTGGCTGGAGACACATCATCAGGTCAACACACACACACAGGTACGCACGGCACACACACAGGTACGCACGGAACACACACAGGTACGCATGATACACACACACACAGGTACGCACGGAACACGCACACAGGTACGCACGGAACACGCATACAAGTACACACACACAGTTATGCACGATACACACACACACGGGTACGCCTGGAACACACACAGGTATGCACAGAGTACACACATACTGGAGCTGTGCTGACACACACACACAAGCTGTTACAGGACACACACACACACACACACACACACAAGCAGAAGAAAAGCTGCACTTCAGAACCTTCAGACAAACCAAAACAACCAACCCACCAGTGTCTGATTCAGAGAGAATTAACACACACACACACACACAACCAACCAACGGTGTCTGATTCAGAGAGTAAAGTGACAATGAAAACAGCCCTGAATGAAGACAATAGAGCCTACCTGAAACAAAAGCACACACACACACACACACACACACACTTTCTCTCTCGCTCACACACACAGTGCATGTCTGGGGAGCCTTTCTCTATTGCTATTCTATAATGCTGTTTGAAAAGTCTGTTGATAGCTACATGTGAATAAATGTGTATTGCCCCTTCAACTTGAGTAAATGTGCTCATACTTACTATGAAGGCCATTGCAAAATGACCTGAGATTTTTGCCCTGTAATGATAAAATCTGTAAAGTAAAATAATTATTAGTTACAATTATACAATAAAGCTATACAGGCTGTAATGCATTGTGAACATTGATAGGGTCTCATGGTGGTTGTGTAAATGATTATAATTATAGTGATTTAGTATTTATAGTGATTTATGATCGCATTATATCGTGTTGTGAATGTATACATAAATCATTATAGCGCTGACCTTCATAGAAAGCGTCATGACCTTGGCAATGCTTGCACTGCTAACAACCCAGCACTGAGAGATCTGGCCTTGATCAGATCTGAATGCTAGCACTGCTAACAACACAGCACTGAGAGATCTGAATGTGTCCCCACCAGACCTTTGACCTGGATGTAATCTGTCTGTGTGCACCTATGAGACACTTACCTGTCTGTGTGCACCTATGAGACTCTTGAGCCAACTGGCTTTATCTTCACCTCTGCGATGATTATGATTACATGATTACACTGAGGTAACAGTTTCTATGAGAGATCTCCTGTCAAGGTAACAGAATCCTACACACACCCACACACATACACACATACATCGAAAGCCCTGTCCGAAAATCATCACCTGGGTGACCAAATTTAAATCACCTCTTGATAGCCCAGAGAATCGATACTTCATTCAATCAAGTGTGTTTTGGTGAGGTGTTTGTGACTGACCCAGGCGTCAGCCAATGAGGGGGCAGGGCCTTACTGAGACACATTAAAAGTGACAACATTAAAACACAGACGCAGAGACACACACACACACACACAGTGTCAGCATTGAAACACTGACACCCTCAGCAAAAGACCTTCCGGGAACACATGGCTGAGGAATCATGTGGCATCTGCCAAAGCTAGTCCACACGTACCATACCGATTTTTTTTTCCTCCGTTTTCCCTGGAACCGTATCAAGAATATTTGCGTCCAAACGGATCCATCTCAACGCGACTCAACACGTTACTTCATATCCTAGGCCTATAGATGGCACTGTTTCTCTTACAGAAATTGACCAAAGCTTGCACGCTGTAGGCTATACAAACAAACAAACCAGAATTGTTTGTGTGGCCAACTGTAGCAAAGTCCTTTTAGGCAAGTCCCTCCACTCGGCGCCATATACCAACGTTTTTTATGGGCACTCATCGGGCACAGTCTTTGGGTCGAACTGCTTGGCGTGCTAAGGCTTCACGACACCAATCTTGCTCCAGCGGCGAGATCACAACAGATGATTGGCACGATGTCTTCACAACACATCATATGATTGGCTCAATGTATTCACATCACACCACATGATTGGCTCAATGTATTCACATGTCAAGTTTTTTTGCCGAGGAAGGGGTGGGATATGTGTAGACAACGCCATATTGGCGTGACAAACTAGCCCCATGCATTTCTATGGAGTATTTTTTGAGTGCTGTGTCTCCACATTAGAAAGTCTCTGACTGTAGTCAACTCTAAAACTAATAAACTTAATTGTTACGGTTTGTGAAGGGTGCAGTCCCGTCCTTTATTTGGCTAACGCAGGTACAAATAATCTCCTTTACTTTCTTTGGTTGTAGGATAGTCCGTGATTCACATTAGTTTTGGCTATCACCGTTGCATAGGCTACTAAACGCTAGGTCTACCCAAGTTCTGCTATTCTGTCGCCACATTTATAATATTGCTATAATACCTTTGTTAGTAACAGTCGGTAACAGCGCAAATCGCGCATTCGCATTTAGTGTGCATCTACCATAGGCTTAACATGAGTTACGCGTCTTTGTATGCTCATATCTGACTTCACTATGAATGCATTTATTTATGTTGTAAGACATGTAAAATAAATGACTGACACCGGCACTACGCACAAATTAATTTAAACCTACACCGCACTTCCCTATCAATGTCTAACTAGTTCTCTTGCGTCACCGACGATAGCTAGAAATGCATCAAGAAAACACAGGGAAAACACTGTTCAGTCCACCAAGTCATGATAATGATCTTCTCATGAAGGCATGAGAATGAGTCATGATTGGCGCTGCGCAGCACCAGTTGTGATATTTATCCTACTGTGTGTAATCGTAGGTAATGTCATGTATGAAAACTAGTATTGTTGGGCAATACTATAAGTGTCAAGTCCAGGGCAGCTGAGGTGTGGCGATGACATCATCAATACGCAGGTATGCGGTTTCGCCATCCAAACGAACTCACAAGGGCTACGGTTTCAGATTTTTCCACCCAGGGACCAGGTTTCAAAAAAGTGCGGTTTCGGGCAGTGCGTTTACAGGATTCGTTTGTAGGATCGGCCAAGACGAAGCAAAACCTCTGCGTTTAACCCAAAAGCGTCTCCGTGTGGACGGGGTCTAAATCAAGAGCTAAGAGAGAAAGAGAGGGGGGGGGGGGGTACTTGTGTGTGTGTGTGTGTGTGTGTGTGTGCGCAAGAGAGAGAGGGGGGTGGTGTAAGAGAGTAAGTTTGTGTGAGTGAGTGTGTGTGTGTCTGTGCAAGACAGAGAGAGTGTGTGAGAGTGTGTGTGTGTGTGTGTGGGGGGTGTAGGTGTAGTGAGTGTGTGTCTGAGAAAGAGTGAGATAGTATAGATATAGTATAGATAGTTAGTGAGAGGAAAATACTGTTAGTGAGAGAATGATGGAGAGATAGATCAGAGAGTGGGAGAGAAAGAGAAAGGGAGCAGAGTGGGAGAGGGAGAGGGAGGGAGAGAAGGAGAGAGAGAGAAAAGGAGCAGAGTGGGAGAGGGAGGGAGAGAAGGAGAGAGAGAGAGGGAGCTGTGAGATCAGGAGGGAGGTGGGGGTTCATGCCGGTCACGTCGGGGCTGCCACCCAAAATAAAGTTTACCAGATCAGTGCTCATTCCTCCTCTGCTTGTAATCAATCAATGCAGGAGCAACCTGACAGCGCCTGCACACACACACACACACTCCCTCACACACAGCCTGTAATTAAAGCTGTAAAGATCAGCAGGAGGGCTACACACACACACACCCACACCCACATATATATATATATATATATATATATATATATATATGTATTTCTATATATATATAAGCTCTTAGACATGCCCACTTGCCAGTGCACACTCACTCAAATGTATAAACACTCAGACACACAACACACACACCATGGCTCAGTAATTGCATATCATTATGTCCTAGCAGGGGTGACACTCTAAGGTGCCAGTCAGACGATACCATTTTTTTTATCCCCCTCTCTCCCCTCCTGCTCCATTCCCCCCCCCCCCCCCCTTTTCTACACCTCCCCTCCTGCAGCCCCATCTCCCGCTCTCTCTCTACTTCCCTCTTTTTTGCTCTTTCTTTCTACCATTGCGCCTCCATGGGGCAGAGGGATGGAGAGAGAGGTGGAGGTGGGGATGTAGGTGGAGGTGGGTGGAGGGGGAGTATGTAGGTGGAGGTGGATGAAGGGGGAGGGGGAGTATGTAGGTGGAGGGGGAGTATGTAAGTGGAGGTGGATGAAGGGGGAGGTGGAGTATGTAGGTGGAGGTGGAGTATGTAGGTGGAGGGGGATTTATGTTCCCCGGCTGCATCTCTGTGGGCTGTGTGACAGTGAGGCTCTTGAGTAAGGGGAAGCCATCTGTGAACAGAGAGGCACAAAATGGCTGCTAGCTGAGACTTTCTGTCGCTCTCTCTCTGTGTGACTGTGTGTGTGCGCCCAAGCACAGGATGTGTGTGTGTGTGTGTGTGTGTGTGTGTGAATGACTGTATGTGTGTCTGTCTGCAAGCGTGTGTGTAAGTATGAGTGAGCCATCTGTGACGAGAGCCACACGGAGCAGCCACTGGCTGTGTGTGTGTGTGTGTGTGTGTGTGTGTGTGTGGACGTCCTTGAATCGCCGGCAATGAGATGAAACACATCTCCCTCCCGTGAATGGGTGTGTGTGTGTGTGTGTGTGTGAGTGTCTTTGTGTGGATGTCCTTGAGTTGCCAGCGCCGAGATGAAACACACTCTAAAGTCTCCAGTCTCTGTGTGTGTGTGAGTGTGTGTGTGTGTGTGTGTGTGTGTGTGTGTGTGTGTGTGTGTGTGTGTGTGTGTGTGAGGTGTGTACAGTATATCTACCTTTAGTCTCTGTGTGTTAGTGTGTGGTGTGTGTGTGTGAGTGTGTGTGTGTGTGTGTGTGTGTGAGGTGTGTATATCTGCCTCCAGTCTCTGTGTGTTAGTGAGTGGTGTGTGTAAGTGTGTGTGTGTGTGTGTGTGTGTGTGTGTGTGTGTGTGTGTGTGTGTGCGCAAGGTGTGTATATCTGCCTCCGGTCTCCTGAGCACTATACTATCTGAGTGTACAGAGAGCACAGCATTTTGACTTAAGAATGTCTGGATGCAGTCGAATCCACAGCTGATGTGTGTGTATTGGGCCTGTGTGTGTGTGGGTGTGTGTGTGTGTGTGTGTATTGTACCTGTGTGTGTGTGTGTGTGTGTGTGTGTGTGTGTGTGTGTGTGTATATTGTACCTGTGTGTGTGTGTGTGGGTGTGTATTGTACCTGTGTGTGTGTACTGTAAATGGCTCAGATAAGGTTTTGATCTGGTGTAGGTCAGGGGCGGATCACTTCATTCACCTCACTGTGGCCTCTGAATCTTCACAGTCTGACCTGTCTCTGTTACACACACACACACACACACACCGAACAAGTCCAGTCTGATCCGTCTCTATTACACACACACACACACACAAACCGAGTTCAGACTGACCCGTCTCTGTTCTAAACACACAGTCCCATCCCGTCCTGTCTTGCCTGTTAAAGGGACACCAGGCAACGTTTTCGTGTTAATTAATCATCTTCGTAAGTCGGTATATGGTTTAATGACTCATTACAGGGCGAATGAAGACTCTCTCGCCCGCCCCTACTGCCTGTAGGAAGAATATCCCGCTTGCAAGTTCAGTGTATCCGACCCGCCGACCTTCACTCTCACAAAGTGTCAGACATCGCGAGAAGCAGGATCAGTTTACATCCTGCATCCACAGCACAGAGGCAGGCTAGTGAAATGCTAGCGATTGTTGCAAACGTGTGTATAATGGCAGAGCCGGCGAAGAAGCAGCGAAAACCCTTGACGGAAAATGCAAAGAAAAGGAAAAGAGCTTCAGACCGAGCGAGGGTTTGCACACGTATCGACACGTACAGACGCTAGGGGGAGTTTCGTAGAGAAAAAGCATCAGGCTTGCCTGGTGTCCCTTTAAGGGTCTTGTCTGTTTAGCCGTAAAAGAAAGTTCCATGTGTGTCCGCCCATAGTGGTCTTTCTATGAACGCCCATTTGGCCTGACTATGTCTGCCCATAGTGGTCTTTTTATGTCTGCCCATAGTGGCCTGACTATGTCTGCCCATAGTGGTCTGACTATGTCTGCCCATAGTGGTCTTTCTATGTCTGCCCATAGTGGTCTTAACTGAATTAGCTTTTCATAGTCATGTTTGCACAATGAGCTAAGAGAAACACAGTTCGTTCAGCTGTGCACTCATTGTGATATGGTATTAATGACAATAAAATTCACTTCGACGTGACTTTATAAAAACTCAGAGTGCAGGAAGACTACTGTAAAATCAGGCTTCAAGCAGATAATGCACCATACTAATCTTCAGGTTTAAAGAAGATTAAATCACATTTTGGTTAATATATAGAGTACATATATGATACATAATCCCCTTTGGGCTTTAGAAACACTAGTGTTTAAAGGTGCCATGTGTAATGTCCGCCAAAAAATCAATTCATACTCCACATTCCATAAAAGATGGGGGCAGTATACCTCCAGAAAGTGAGTTGGTCTACCCTAGAGTAACAACCGAGACACGCATATTGCAGTTTGGCTGGCGGTTATGTTGCCCGCATACGTATGTTGCCTCCCATGGCCGAAACTGGTATTATGACACCTGTTGGGCTGTGGCTAGTAATTTAGCATGCTAATTCAGGTTGATATCTCTGCAGCACTATACCTTGTCATTTTTTTAATGACATCATCACCCTTATTGCTTCTCATTCTTTTGATGCGTGTAGCTCATTTTTGGGGATATTTTTACCTCAATTCTTACACATGGCACCTTTAAAATGGAAAAATACAAAGACTTATATTGCATATTGATACCCACGGTCAATACAACAATCACAATATAGATAACATTATGAGAAGCACTACACGTGCCCGATAAGCTGACATTGGCTGTCCGTGTGTGTGTGTGTGTGTGTGTGTGTGTGTTTGTGAGAACACTGCCGCGGTCATCCTTCCTCTCCAGTCTGAATCATCTTTAGACACTGGAGTGGACGAGGAGCAAATTAAATTCTATTTGCAATTTCATGCATGATGCAACATTCCGTGAACACCATGGACGGCACTTTTTCAGCAGGACAAGCGTGGGGGCTCCAATAACAAACACACACACATTCACTCTCTCAAGCACACACACAAACTCACTCTCTCAAGCACACACACACTCAGTGTCTCTCACACACACACACTCTCTCTCTCAAGCACACACACACACACTCACTCTCTCAAGCACACACACTCACTTTGTCTCACACACACACACTCACTCTCTCAAGCACACACACACTCACTCTCTCAAGCACACACACTCACTTTGTCCCACACACACACTCACTCTCTCAAGCACACACACACTCACTCTCTCAAGCACACACACACTCACTTTGTCTCACACACACACTCACTCTCTCAAGCACACACTCTCTCAAGCACACACACTCACTTTGTCTCACACACACACTCTCTCAAGCACACACACCCTCACTCTCTCAAGCACACACACTCACTTTGTCTCACACACACACTCTCTCTCTCAAGCACACACACACTCACTCTCTCTCAAGAACACACACACTCAGTCTCTGCAGGCCACTGGCCACTGAGACATGAGGAAAATACTTTTAGATGAAGTGAGAGGCAATTCTGCCTGCTTTAGTGTGTTTGTAAGTGCAAATAGGTGGTGTGTGTGTGTGTGTGTCTATTAGTGTACGTGTGTGTGTGTGTGTGTGTGTGTGTGTGTGTGTGTGTGTGTGTGTGTGTGCGCGCGCGGCAGCGTGCCAACCCAATATGTGTGGGTCATTTGAGCTTTATTTCTAGATCAGACAGAAGGTTGTTAGTGGGAGACAAACGAGGAGTAAAAGTTGCTGCAGCCCTCTGCTCTGTGCTGTTCTGTTCTGCTCTGTTCTGCTCTGTTCTGTTCTGTTCTGTTCTGCTCTGTGCTGTTCTGTTCTGCTCTGCTCTGCTCTGTTCTGCTCTGTTCTGTTCTGTTCTGCTCTGCTCTGCTCTGCTCTGTTCTGCTCTGTTCTGTTCTGCTCTGTTCTGCCCAATGGGAAAGTAGAACATGTGGGAGCCACTTATTCACATTTCCCTCCTCGCACCACACACACACACACACACACACACACACCACTGCACCCCTGTGTGTGTGTGAGACCACCTCGCACCACTGCACCCCTGTGTGTGTGTGTGTGTGAAACCGCTTCTGACTGTTTCCAGACACAACACTGACTGCTCAATATTCTACCGCAACTCTCTGACATGGCAACCACACACACACACACACACACCCTACACACACACACACAGATGCTATAATCTCCCTCCCATGCATACACACGTGGATCCTAATGTACCTGGAATTTCTCCTCATACTCCTTACAGATGGACAGACAGACAGACGGACAACTAATCGGATGGATAGACATGACAGTGGGCTTGTCCTCTGCAGTTGTCTTGGTGATGGTTGTCAGGGAGTGGTCTTTTTTTAATCCAAAAGGAACTTTAACATAATAATCAACATCCCTGGCTCTTTACAGGCCACTGCTGAATTGTTTCACAAGCCATGTTCACCGTCTCGGGGGCTAGTTGATGGTCTGTTGTTCGTTCTGATGTCAGTCTGACGTTTTGCAAGGTGCTAATGTCGCAACATCACCCCTCCCCCGGTGCTGTTGAATTGTGTCTGTTGTTTTTCTAACCCGTCCTTTTCTGCTGGGCTGTTGTCGTGTGTCTGTTGCCGAGGTTGGGATTGGAATGACGCGTCGGTAAAGGCTTTGTTGTGGTTGTTGGGATTGGAATGACGCGTCGGTAAAGGCTTTGTTGTGGTTGGGATTGGAATGACGCGTCGGTAAAGGCTTTGTTGGGTTTTCCAGGAGATCCCTGGTGGCCCCCCGATAACCTTCATAAAGTGCAGTGAAGCCCAGGGTGCACACAGACACACAGAAACAAATCCACAAACTCTTACACACACACACAAACAAATGCACAAACTCTCTTACACTCAGAAAACATACTGACATCTGTAATTTCTTACATTGGCACACACACGCACACATTCATCTGTCTACAAACACACACACGCGCACACACACATTCATCCGTATACACACACAAACACAGATACATCAGTCTACACACACTATTGCCCTTTTATTTTCTTATTACTGTTTGCTTTTGTTTATGTAAAGCACATTGAATGACCTCTGTATATGAAATGCGCTATATAAATAAACTTGACTTGACACACACACACACACATTCATCCGTCTACACACACAAACACATATTCATCCGTCTACACACACACATTCATCCATCAACACTCACACTCACACACAAATTCATCCGTCTACACACACACACTCATCCGTCTACACACACAAACACACATTTATTCTTCCACACACACGTTCATCCGTCACAAAGATCTCTCATCTCCATTGGCTTATCTCTGTGATGAAAAAGGCAGATTCATATCTGAGGTCACTGAGATAACACGCACACACACACTGGCTTTTAATGTTTTCATTTCCTGTTTTTTTATGCTTGTTTTGTCTTCCTGTGTTAAGCCTGTTTTCCTGGGGCCTTCTCTAAGGGGTGTGTGTGTGTGTGTGTGTGTGGCTGTGTTGTGCTGAGCTTAAACGATGCAAAGCAAGCACATCTCCTGCACTGCCGCCTCTATAGACACACCATGCTCTTGCTCACACACACACACACTTGCAATAAAGGCATCTTTTTGCTCAGTGCTCTTGGAGATGTTTCATGTTCTCATTGTAAAATATGTTGCATACAAACAGCAGTCCCCTGATGTCCCATGTTCAGCATTTGGAATGGGATGTGTTGAGATGCTGAGAGACCCCTATTCTCCTCAGAGGAGATTCAGGCATATCCTTTTAGAAGGATATACAGAACACACACTTCCTTAGAGGAGATTCAGGCTCCCTCTCAGAAGGATGTGCTTACAAAACACACACACACACACACATTTCCTCAGAGGAGATTTACACTCTCTTTTATAATGTCTTGTGCTGTGTGATTTTATAGAATAAGATTAAGAGGGAAATAGTCTGTGCATAGTTCTGTAATTCTGTCTGCTGCTCTGTTCTGTTAGGTGTGATGTTTTGTATATAGTTCTGTAATTGTGTGTGGTGAGATGTTTCGTATATAGTTCTGTAATTGTGTGTGCTGAGATGTTCGGTATATAGTTCTGTAATTGTGTGTGGTGAGATGTTCCGTAATTGTGTGTGATGAAATGTTCCGTTTATAGTTCTGTAATTGTGTGTGCTGAGATGTTCCATATATTGTTCTGTAACTGTGTGTGGTGAGATGTTCCGTGTATAGTTTTGTAATTGTGTGTGGTGAGATGTTCTGTATATAGTTCTGTAATTGTGTGTGGTGAGATGTTCCGTGTATTGTTCTGTAATTGTGTGTGCTGAGATGTTCCGTGTATTGTTCTGTAATTGTGTGTGCTGAGATGTTCCGTGTATTGTTCTGTAATTGTGTGTGTGCTGCTCTGCTCTGTTCTGTGTGGTCTAATTCATCTTCCCTCCAAGGAGAAGCTGCTGGAGGAGGGACAGCTCTGATGTGTGTGTGTGTGTGTGTGTGTGTCCCTGACGGAGGCTATTTGCTGTGACATTTTCACACAGTCGGTCCTCAGTAATACCACGGCAACTTTGCCTCCTCCGATTTCTAGTAGGGTAGTGTAGTCTTCTCTCTCACTTGCTGCTCTGCTCCGGCTAATGAAGACACACACACACACACACACACACACTCACACACACACACACATAAAAACTCACGTTTATATACAGTAGTATATGGTCTGTGGATACTGGTTACAGTCCTTTATGTAAAATATCACTTGGCGTTCTGCTCAGTATTAGCTCAGTATGTGCGGTTATGTATGTCTGTGTAGGTGTGTGTGTGTGCGTGCGTGTGTAGGTGTGTGCGTGTATAGGTGTGTGTGTGTGAGGTGTGTGTGTGTGCGTACATGTACTGTAGGTGTGTGTGTGTGCATGCGTAGGTGTGTGTGTGTGTACGTAGGTGTGTGTGTGTGTATGCGCGCATGCGTGTGTGTGTGTGTAGGGGTGTGTGTGTGTGCGTACGTGTGTGTGTGTGCGTACGTGTGTAGGTGTGTGTGTAGGTGTGTAATGTGTGTGCGTGCGTGTGTAGGTGTGTGTGTAGGTGCGTGTGTGTGCGTGATTCATTCAGTCTATTCCTCTCCTACTTACTTTCTTTCTCAGTCAGGGTGTCTGTCACTGTTGTGTCTGTCATTGGGGTCTACCTACAAGAATGCATGTGTGTGTGTGTGTGTGTGTGATGCTGATTGCTACTAAATCTTGTGGACTTAAGCTGTATCTCTCATCTGCTTGTTGCTCACAACCTGAAGTTGAAGTGAAGTCTTGAAGTTCCTATCTTATAAACTTTGGTTCTGGAGCATCCTATAATGATCTGAATCAATAAGAATAAAAATTACTCATATAAGCACCTTTTATCGGAATAAAACTGCCCAGCTGGATCAGAAGTAAATTGTTTTTGGATCGCAAGGGTTGCTGCATTCCCTCTGGAATCCTATTAAGCAACTACAAACACTCACTCACTCATATTAAAGGATTTGAGTAAACATGTGTTAGCTTCCCGCTGTTGCCTCATAACCGTGTTTTTTTTAGCTGATTTTAAAACCCCACACCAAAATGAATGTGCACATGTGCATCACATGGCTATTCCAATTTAATGGTTCCCGTACATAACACCTGATTAGATTAGATTATTAATCCAATCCATTATTAGATTAGATTATGGCATGTTGGCAGTTGATTCAACATCTTCAATCAGAATGATTTTAATTTGACCGAGAAAAAGCCCTAATCTAATTCTTACTCATGCACACCCTCCGTGCACCCAATTCATAGTAGAGTTGGGCCATCGTGATGGTTGACCGACATCACAATGGGAAGCGACCATCATGATGCCATGCCCCCACGCCAGACATGCAGTAATTGGCCTTATTCACAGGCCAGTGAACCCTTCCCTTCAGCGCTTCACTTTTTCCACATTTTGTTGTTTCAGACTCATCTTAAAACAATTTTTTTTTTCTCATCAATCTACACACAATACTCCAACACTCCACAAAAAAACAGTAGAAAACAAAATAAAAGGCTATTTACATAAGTATTCAGACCCCTTGTTATGACGCTACCTCTTTCATAGGCCCTTGAGATGCTTCTACAACTTGATTGGAGTCCACCTGTGCCTAAATGAATTCACTGGACATTATTAGGAAAGGCACACATCTCTTTATATAATGTCTCACAGTTGATGATGTATGTCAGAGTGAAAACCAAGCCACGAGGTTGAGAGAATTGTCCATAGACCTGCGAGACAGGGTTGTGTGAAGACACAGATCTGGGGAAGGATACAAGAACATTTATGCAACATTGAAAGTGCCCAAGAGCACAGTAACCTCCATCATTCTCAAATGGAAAAATTTGGAACAACCAACAGCCTTTCTAGATCTGGCTGCTCAGCCAAACTGAGTAATCCGGGACGAAGGGCCTTGGTCAGACAGGTAACCAAGGACCCAATGGTCACTATGAATGAGATCTAGAGTTCCTTAGAGAGGATGAGAGAAGCGTAAAGAAGGACAAACATCACAATGAGGCCTTTATGGTAGAGTGGCCAGATGGAGGCCATGTTTTGCTGGGAGTTTCCCAAAAAGCACCTGAACAACTCTCAGACATGACAGGTAAAATCTTCTGGTCTGATGAAACGAAGAGAACTGAACCATTTGGCCACAATTCCCAACGGTGTGTGTGGAAGAAACCAGGCACTGAGCTGCACTGATGTGTGTTCTTCTTTACGCTTCATCAAACACAGCTTTGTCCACACTGATTTCAGAAAGCTTGTGTGTTTTGCAAGTCTTTGAACTGGTTCACGGAACGAAAACTTTTGAACAGAAACTTTTGATGTTTTGCTAGGAACAGAAACGAAACCAGACACTTTACATTTTCTATATTCCAGAACAGAATCATGTATATGAAATGGTATGGTAACCGGTTAATACCTTTATTTTTTTCTGTTCTTTGACAAGATTTCTGTGCAATATGACTTGGTGAGGTTCCCTTCTGGTTGTTCACTCATCGGTAGAAATGTAAGAGAAGCTTGCTGCCAGCCTAGTAACCTAATCAAGATCGTATGTCCAGCTGTAGCTGTCTCTCAAGCTCAATCATAAGAGGTAAATATTGTAGCAAGTATCTCACAAATGTTTGGTTTTAATACAAATTCTATCTATTTAGATAGGCTTCGAATTTCCAATGCATTGTTGTAAAAATCTGCTGGGTCAAGCCAACAAAAATATTAAATAATGTTGGACAGCTAGCATTGACAATACCTGGCAATTGCCCATCATACCCTAGTTTGTTAAGTCTTTGTTTAAAACGTAGGCTAATAGTTCTCATATTTGACATTTCAACTTTTGTGTTCAGATGGAAAGACACTGTGAGAATCCTATTCAGCAGCATTTTTCTTTTGACCCCGCGACTAACAAATCCAAATGCAACATCGAGGGATGTGAAGCTGAAATGGCAGGAAATCATGAAAGCATTTTTCCTTGTCTGTATAATACTAACAAAATGTAGGCATGTCAGAATTACAGTTATGCCGCTTACATAATTTAGCCTATAGCTCTTTTTTAACCCTTAGAACCCGATTCTTCTCTGTTACATTGCTCCGCAACTATTAGTTGCAGCGAGATG
Organism: Alosa alosa; assembly: GCF_017589495.1. NCBI lineage: Eukaryota > Metazoa > Chordata > Actinopteri > Clupeiformes > Clupeidae > Alosa > Alosa alosa. Next base: position 2,918,902 of record NC_063192.1, on the reverse strand, counting down.
AGATTCAAAAATAAAAAATCAAATCAATGCAAGTATTAATACATAAAATAGTGGCAGATCTGGGTAGCCTAGAGTCTGCTGAAAAAGCAATATATAGCAAGAATGGCACTTACAATGACCAGGATAAATACTTATGACTAAAGGTAGTGAGAATGCCCTGAAAATAGAGGATTAATGTTTGATGACAGGATAGAGACTTTATTATGTAGACTAACAATATAATTTTAAAGTCTTAATGATCAGCTTACTTATTTGTATGTCCCGTAGCTGACATGAAACATTATTAACCGGTTCGGGAACTTTAAGTTTTTGTTCTCACGTAAATCAGGTTTCTAGGCAAAGTATACTGGCGTATACAAGGAATTTGGTCTCTGCATTTATCCCATCCGTGAATTAGTGAACACACTGAGCACACAGTGAACACAGTGAGGTGAAGCACACACTAACCCGGGGCAGTGAGCTACCTGCTACAACAGCAGCGCTCGGGGAGCAGTGAGGGATTAGGTGCCTTGCTCAAGAGCACTTCAGCCGTTCCCACTGGTCGGGACCAGGGTTCGACCAAGGGAAAAAAGGTTCTGGGAGGGTGAGACTATGATTTTGCAATGACTAGGAATCTTGCAGGGTCACTATTTACAAGACCGCAACTAGATTCCTTTAAATTATTACCCATCGTGCAATAGATATCAACAGGAACTGAAATGATAGCCTACTAAACTCAAAGTCATATTTTCGTGTTTCTGCAGCATTGTTTCATGCGTGACATCTCTAACCGATATGGAGTTGTTCTGTCGCGTGGAAGAGCCGACTAAAGATGTATAAGAAACTAAATAACAAATGATCATATTCATGGGTTTCATCAGGTCCCTTGCTACGGCTGTCGCCTACTTTGTACCTTCCTGTTTCTTGAATTTCCCCTGGGGATCAATAAAGTATCTATCTATCTATCTATCTATCTACCTTACACTTAACGATCTAGTTGACGGGAGCACGCCGCGATTCCAGTACAACTCCCATGATGGCTGTCCGACTTTGGAAATGTAGTCGCGACTGTGAAAACAGACCAAAATCGTACAATGTAAGGCCGCCATTAGATTGGCAGGAGAAGTCAGTGGATGAACATGAAACACACTGTACATTACTTGACTGTATTCCTCAAACTATTGAACCCCTCCTCATCTGGTAAATCTTGGTTCTCTTCTTCAGCAATGCCCAGGGAGTGTATGCTGCAAGCATAACAATAAACACATGACCGACCAAATAAATAAACGGTAAACAACCTGTGTCCAATTCTCCAGAAACCCTTTAATTATGTAGATGTTCCTCTAGAAACCCTTTAATTATGTAAATGTCTCTCCAGAAACCCTTTAATTATGTAAATGCTTCTCCAGGAACTCTTTAATTATGTAAAGGATCATCCAGAAAGCCTTTAATGTTTCTCCAGAAACACTAATTGTAAATGTTTCTTCAGAAACCTGTGCTACAGTATGTAAATGTTTCTCTAGAAATACTTTAATTATGTAAATTATCATCTAGAAACCCTTTAATTATGTAAATGTTTCTCCAGAAACCCTTTAATTATGTAAATGTTTCTCTCTCATGCACTGATTGATTTAGATCCTCACCATCCCATAATTCTGTCTGTTCCTCAGACCACTAATATCTATCTTTATCAAATACAGACACACACATACAGTTGATGGTTTCTTTGTGTGTGTGAGTATTTGATAAAGAGTGGGTGTGAGTGGGTGCTGGGGGTGATGTTTCCTGTTTGTGTGTGATGAAGTGGGAAGCGTCTGATAAATGTGTCCTTTCAGTCTAAAATCAGACGCACTGGGTTCCTGTTTTCATTAGCCTACTCCCACGCAAGCAGAGAGACGCACTCCTACACACAAACACAGAGATAGAGTCTACATTAGCCTATTCCGTGCAGAGTAAATCACTTCCTTTTCCACATGACTACACTACACCAGTCTGCACCACTGTTTCACTCTCTCTCTTGCTCACTTCCTCTCTCTCCATCTCTTCCTCACTTTAACAGTCAACTTCTCTCATTTCCTCTCCTACGGCTCTCTATCCCTCTATCTGTCGTTTCCTAGGAACACCATCTGGTTTCCAAAAACTCACCGGCAGAGAGGATGCAGCGCTCGAGTTTTTCAGGTGTTTCACCATTAATGTTAAGCAATTATGGTTATGGTATTTTGCAGATGCTTTTGTCCAAAGTGACTTATAGAATATGAGCATTGCATTATTTAAATGCAGTTTTATGAAGTAAAAAAAGCCTATTAACCTAATAGTAACTAGATGTACCGCATAGCGGTACAAAATATGACCGCCGCTCAGTCCTGTACATCCGTTCTGCGAAAATAAATCACACTCCATATTTTACTCCATCCCCCACTCTTGAAACTTTTGTGTGTGCTTGTTTGGCATGCCTGCGTGTGTGTGTGCGGCTGCACAGAAAGTAGCCTACTGGTGCTGAAAAGGTGAATAGATTGTAGAATAGCCAAAGAAGATGTAGCATTGTTATAAAACCTTTAAAATCTCTAAACAATCACAAGTAGGGCAGTTAATCACAGTTCATCCATTGCAACTGGATTGATGAAAGGTCACTTACACCTGTAGGCTACATTGTATTTTGGAAAAGCAAAAGGTATCAGCATAATGTTATTTATTTATTTATTTATTTATTTATTTTTGTGTAAAACATCTCTGTCAGTTCCATGCCGTTTTCAACAGCTATCAAAAACATAGGTCATTTTGGATGGATGGATTTTTGTGAATGTTTCTTCTTCTACATAAGATTTTAGTCATCTTTAGTTCATGTAATACTTTATTGTCAATGCACAAATTAAGTAACAGTAGTCTGAAACGTTATTGTTAATGCACAAATTAAGTAACAGTAGCCTAGTCTGAAACGAAATGCTGTTTTACATCTAACCAGTGGTGCAAATAACTGACATGTCCAAATGGGCCTTGATGAAATGCGTCGCTAGACTGTTCATACACATTTTAACGGGCCAAAGTTGAAGAGCTTTTGTCCGTTATTGTTCGTGCAAATATAGGCTGATTCATGTTCCCTTGCATTGTGTAACTGAGGTCCATGGCTAGTCTGGCTTTCATCAGACCAAGCTCAATCTTTTAAGAAAAAAAAAAATAAATAGCGGGCAGATCAGGCTGGGTGAACCCAGCCTAGTCCATAGGCACCGATATTGTTTAATTTTCCGATTGAGATATACACGCTCTGGCTATTCTAAATGCAAAATGCATCAGGGAGTTATGACAAAACGGTAACTAACAAACTAGATCCTAATAGAAAGCTGTTAGCTTCCTAAGCTACAGGTAGGATTATAAGGTAGGCCTATTTACAACATAAATTGTCAATAGGCTATGCTGGCGACACTAATAAAATCTCCTTTGGAAACCAATGGCTTACGCCTTACAGTATCAAGCGGACTTAAACTGCCATATCGTGGCGAAAATTTTTAATAACATTCAAGCAGCTCCATGAGTCAAGGAAAGCGCGAATGAAGTAGCCACTTCTAGATGGGACCCACTACACAGTAGCTTAAGGTGTGTTGCTAAAGCAGCCATAATGAAATGAAGGTGTCATTGTTTGGATCCTTCACACACACGTGCTTTTTAATTTCACAAGACTACAACTACCAAGCTGTAATCAAAGCACATCGATTCCCCTCTCACACCATGCACGCACTTAAAACAAAATAAACAGGCGTCTCAGTCTCACGCATGTATAGGCAAAACTGTATCAGACCGGTGTAACGTTGGTAAATCTTCCATTGCACAGAATGATTTTGTAGCACATGCAATAAATGACAGTCGAAAGATACAAACAGTGCTGCTATCAATTTGCTTGGTATAACCGCATTTATAGTTTTCTACAAATGCAATCAATCAAATGCCTCCATCACTCAACTAACGCTAACGGTAACATTACCTAGGTCCTTATTGATATTACAAGATTAACGTACCTGCAGTAAAAACCAAGCATGTCCGATAAACATCCTCAGATTTATTTCAACTTCAAGAAGAAATGGGAATTACACTTCATGTGAACATCGTCCTATCCTTATTAGATGTCCGCTGAGGTAAATTACAGTCCTTGTAGGAAGCGTCCATTGTTTTTCCAACCCACTTTTAACTTCCAACAAAATTACGTCTCACTGCAACGATGCGCCATCTAGTGGACAAACGACTACTTATCGCCAATACTGAAAATGCAGCCATGATGATGATGATGAATATTTATTTTGGCTTTCTTTTAATCCTACTGAATTTGTAATTATGTATCGGCCGTTCTAATACCGATAGTATGTGGGTGCCTGTGTGTGTGCATGTGTATATGTGTGCACCGCCATTTACAGGCCAATGAGTGTACAGTCACTAAATGTACACATAACCTAATTTTTTTAGACCCCCCCATGGATGAAATTCTACGAAACTTGGCATACCCCCAGAGAATGCCAGGTCAATCATACACATAAAATTTGGTGCAGTTCTGAACATCTTAACTGAAGATAGGGGCAATTAAAGCAGAATAATATTGCATTTTCATTTTTTACCGGGGGGGTGCAAATCACAAATGAGTGATTATGAGCCAGGTTGATGTGGGCCCTTGAGACCAACATACCATAAAAGATTCTTCATCCTCAGTGCCACGGTTCAGGTAGTTATTTAGGAAAAACTGTTTGTTTTTTTGCAGTTCGGGGGGCCCAGCCAGGGGGGCTGGTGGTGGTACCCGGGGACGAAATGAAATTTTTCCGTAAAAGTCTAGTGGGGCTACATACCCACCAAATTTCATGTACCCCGGTGGTTCGGTGTCCCGGGTATCAATGACCAAAAATTCAGGGAGTAGATGACGGTAAAAATTCTTGAATTATGTGCATGTGTGCGTGTACAAATTTATGTTTATGTGTGTGGGTGTGTGTGTGTGTGTGTGTGTGCGTGCTTGTGTGTTTGCCTGCGTATGTGTGTTTGTGCATGTGCATGCATGCGTACATATGTCTACTGTGTGAGTATGTGTCATACGTATGATTACTGTAAATGTATGTGTGTGCGTGTGTATCTGTTTATGCACATGTGTGCACATGGAATGGGTTAACATGACCCCTGGAGGCAAACATACGGAAAAAAATTGGTCATCCTAGGCCCTACAGTTCTCAAGATATTCACAGAGAACTGTGTCTGCCCCTACCCTCCTTCGGGGGGTCCAGTCCAGCGGGGGGGCTACAGATCAAAACGAAGAATGACGGTTCCATGCTATCCATGTGGGGGTACATGCCCACCAAGTTTGTGTACCCCGGTCTTTCAGTGTCCCGGGAATCCTTGTTGGTGTACGTCACTAAATGTACACATAAATTATTTTATTGTAAGGCCCCCCATGAACGAAAGTACACAAAACTTGGCATGCATTCGGAGGGTGTCATAATGATCCTACACTTTTAATTTCGTGCAGTTTTGACCTTGTCAGCCAGAGATATTGTGATGAAAACACCTAATTTTTTTTTTTTTTTTTTTTAACTAGGTGGCGCTATACATGAAATAAGTGGTAATGGGATGGGTTGACATGCCCCCTTAAGACCAACATACATAAAAAAAGGTGGACCTCCTAGGCCCTACGGTTATCGAGATATTCACAGAAAACTGTCTCCGGCCACCTACAGGCCAGTTGGTGTATAGTAACATAAATTCATTTATTGTGTGGCCCCCATGAACGGAATTCCACAAAACTTGGCGTGCATACAGAGGGTGTCATAATGATCCTACAATTCCAATTTCGTGCAGTTTTGACTATGTTAGGTCACAGATACCTTCAATTACAACACCTCATTTTTACTTTTTTGTGTTTAACTAGGTGGCGCTATACATGAAATGAGTGGTTATGGAATGGGTTGACATGGCCCCTTGAGATCAACATACAATAAAAAAATGGTCCTCCTAAACCCTACAGTTTTCGAGATATTCACAGAAAACTGTGTTTGCCCTACCCTCCTTTCGGGGGGTCCAGTCCAGCGGGGGGGCTACAGATCAAAACGAAAAACGATGGTTCCATGCTATCCATGTGGGGTTACATGCCCACCAAGTTTCGTGTACCCGGTCTTTCAGTGTCCCGGGAATCATTGACGGAAATTTGGGCATCAAAAAAAAAAAAAAAAAAATCTGTCGCATAGGCATTTCTTGGCGGTCATAATAATAACAATAATGGGTGATTCTCCAACTATGGTACTTTTTCTGTCCTTGACGTATATTAAAAAAAAAAAAAAACATTTCCACTTTTTTATTTTTTTCACACTTACTACATGTTGAGGGGAACCTATACATAAAAAATATTGTTCAATTATGTTGTTTTTTATAAAATAGAAGACATTTTATATGCGTTTTTTACTATTTTGCCTCTGTCCCTAGGACAGACTTTGGGTCTTCGACCTTATCTCACTTAAAATCTAATACTGATATAATTTTAAATTCAAACAGAAAGTATGCATTATAACCCAATTCATTCAAATCTACTATTTGTTTTTATATTTCTTTTCAATTTGGCATATTTTAAACATGTTAAACACTTGCAGTGTTGGGAGTAATGCGTTACAAAAGTAATGTAATTACTGTAATATATTGCTGTTTGCGGTAACGCGGTAATGTAAGGCATTACAAAAAAAAAAAAAAAGGGTAATATTTTACTCTGTATCAACTTCAGTAATGCGCGTTACAATGCATTTTAACCAAAAATTAAGCAGTGTTTTGTTTTGATACATATTCGCAAACACCACCGCGAGAACAACAGAGGAGAAAAAATCCGCGCAAAATAGTTGAACGTTATCTCATGATACTGGTTGAAGATGACTGTGGCTGCAGCGGACTCTATTTGCGGGATGGACATAAGCCTACGCTCAGAGACAAGGATATGAAGAACATAATAGTTAGTGCACTTTGTGCAAAACCGAAAGATCTCACTATGCCTCGCGAAATATCACAAGTCATTTAATGAAACATCTAAAGTGGTGCCATGCTAATCTTTTTGATTCTTGATTAAACACAAACTTCTAGTGCATGTCAGCTTTGAGCTGTGAACTTGAATTTACAATTGAACTTAAAGGGAATAAAGGGATAGAAACGCAGAAAAAAGATTGTGTAGCCTGGCAGTGCCACCGCTCCCACCACGCACATCACGCACTTTGCGTAGGGCACCAAAGGACAGAGGGGGCGACCACATGTAGCCTAACCAATGAATAGTAGCTTTACTGCACACTGCATTTCACACTTCATCAATAACGTTTACAATGTCAGAATGCACTAACACCATGGTACATGCAAGTTTGATACTTTTTGGGTTCTTTCAATCTCCACCACGTAGTGCTAGAATGGAATTGGTGGGTCTTCAATAATTCGTTTTCCAAGCATTTACATGAAGCACATGATATGCCGAGTTCACAAAAAAATAATCCATTCAGATAGCTAGGTGGATACCAGGCTCATAATTCACTTTTATTTGCAAAACGAAATGCAACATGTTATTGCATACTTTCCAAAGCAATGAAGGCTGCTTAAAACAACTTAACATTGTGCATATTATTGTTAATAGTGTTGTCACGATACCAAAATTAATGTTTCGATACCGATACCAAGTCAACACTGCAAAAAATCTAACCAAGTGTTATTGATCTTATATTAAGATTAAAAATCTTTTTGGTATTGTTTTTAGTATGAAAAGACTTACCTAGCGCCCTCTCAAAAGATCATTTTGACTTAATTTAAGAAGATTTTAACTTATTTTAAGGAGTCTTATCAAGAAAATTTTGCTCAACGCACTGGCAGACAAATTTGCTTGTTTTCAAGATGAGATGTCTTAAAATAAGTCATTTTTTTTAATTAAGTCAAATGATTTCACAAGAAAGCGCTAGGTAAGTCTCTTTATACTGAAAACAATACCAACTAGTTTTTTTTATCTTGATATAAGATTAATAACACTTGGTTAGATTTTGTTAGATAAGCAGTTTTTGTAGTGAAGAATTGCGATTTCGATACTTCGATACTTTTTAAAAAATGTATTTGATTTGGGGGCCCAACCACCTTGACATCATCATCAGTAATATTGAATATACTGTAGTGTGATCATTCACACCAGTGGCCATCCCAGATTCTGCTTGAGTCTCTCCACACAAACACACATGGAAAATTATGGCTTATGTCATATTTCATATATTCTGCATAATTACTAGTAAATATATTTAGCAATTTGAAAACTATTCTAAAACTATAACTATTTTTAAACTATTACACTTAGGCATAACTTTAATGTGGTGTGTAGGTCTAATTGAGTGCACATTGGTGATGTGTGTGTAATTGAGTGCCTGTCACTTTAAGAGATAGCCTACGTGAGAGTAATTGACCTTGTCTCACGGTTTTAGTCTAGTGAATAAAAGTTGCACATAGCGCATAAGAATATGTGGATGCAATTAATTATGTTTTGTATGTCATTAGATAAAATAAATGTTCAAATGTACAAGTAAATGTACAAGTCGAAGAAAATCTTTCTGGGATCATAGAAGAGATAAGTGTCCTGCAATGTTCATTAATGATTTTAGCGAGCAATAATTGTCAAACGTGACCTGAGCTAGCGGGATAGTTAGCAAGGATCTCTCTTCAGATGTAAAAGTTTGCCAAGGTTGCTTAGCCTATTTCTAAATTACATTAAACCCAAATAGTAGGCCCATAGACTGTATGAGTAGGCCTAAATGACCAAAATCCCACAGCCTAGGTAGGTTAGCAACACAAACTTGTGAGATGCAAGTGAGCAAATCAACTTGATATTAGCCTATTATGATGTGTTACCATAGCATCACTTGAACTAGCAGCCATGTCTCGCTGTTTAGCACGACAGCTGCGCTTACGTGTGTGTGTGTGAGGAGAAAAGACGCACAGCCACAGGTTAGGGGAGGAGGCGCTAGAAGCATGCCTTGTGCACACGCATGTTACTTCAAAAGAACACGGTCATTCTCAAAAGTATCGATACTAATAAAATTAGGCATCGTGACATTTTTAATTTCAGGGTATTGCGATACTTTTGTAGTATCGGTGCACCGTGCAACACTAATTGTTAATATTGTGCTATCAATGTAACTCAACAAACAAGGCTTGTAAACAAGAGCTGGCAAAAAGGCATTATGAGAACGTAAAGATCAATGCTCTTAAAGTGACAGTGCACCATTTATAAGAAAACAGCATGAATGTTTAAAAACACACAGTAATGGTCTGTAAATAATAGGCCTTTTATTTTACTTTAGGTGTTTGAGTTATCGTTTAAATGTCACTCACTCAAAACCACTCACTTAGGGCACCAAAATGGACATATTGACATGTCTTTAATAAAGGAACCGTATGTAAAAAATGTATTTCAATTAATCATAAATGGCCCTGATATGTCACTAGATATTAAGAAATCATGTTATTTCAAATACTTATATCACTGACAACAGTAGTCTGGCCAGGATATTGTCATTTAAAAAGTGGAGTTGCAGCCCTCAACTGATTTTGATGTTGTCCTGTTGTGTTTTGGCCTGATGCGCCACCCTCCACCTATCTACTAATCACAAAGTCAGTAGTGTTTCGGCATCCGTGTTGCCAGCTCTGCCAGTCAGAGGGGAGGGGAAGGGGATACATCGCTCTACAGTAGTTTGAAAGTGATTGCAGTACCAGTTTTGGCCACAATCTTACATACAGTTTCTTTAAGCTTTGATTTACAATATACATGTAGTAGGCTCTATTGATTTTAATGAGCAGGCCTAGGCCTTAGAGTTACAGTATTTATATCACAATTTACCAGACTTTGACCTTTTGTCGGTTTTTAACAAAATTCTGACTATAGACCCTTTCAACAATAAAAACAAAAACAATGCTTGAACATTCTATGTGGGTCCCAATCTACTTCCTCTGCATTAAGATAACATATGGAATGTTAAAAAGGAAGTCTTGTGGGGCCAACTATGATGCTGATAATGGAACTCTCTTGAAAGGGTCTATATGATTGAGCATAATAAACTGCATTTAGAATGGCAAATCCACATTTCCAGATATTTTGGTGAAAGTAACTTAAAAGTAATGCAATAGTAGTGTAATGCCTTACAATTCAGAGACAGTAATATTATAATGTAACAAATTACTTTGAAATGACAGTAATAAGTAATGCATAATACATTTCGATTTTGAAGTAACTTGCCCAACACTGAACACTTGTCCCTTGGGTTCACCGTCATTTCCACACCTCTGCATAAAATGCAATCCCAGGCTCAGTATTCTAGATTTGTATACTCAGTAACCATAGCAACTGACACTCCAGAGGGATCCACATGGCTGAATGAAAGAATGATCCCAGCAGAGGTTAATACATTGGAGATATATCAAGGTAAATATGAGAAATACTGCGAGTATGTTAATTGTACGTCATTTCTGAACCGCATATGATTCATTCCGATGGGAAAAATTCTGGATTTTTACAATTTTATTAGGTGTAATTTGAGATTATTTAATGCTAACTCTAAAACTAACACTAACAGGCTAGTCAAACGTCAAAATGTCATTTCCACGACCGTCTTCCACATCTGTCTCCATGGTAGTTATAAAGACAGGTTGGCTTGGCAAGGACATTGTCTATGCTTAAAAGCAAAGTAGTTTGCCTATAGTACTACAAATATAGTGTGAACACATCAACTTTACATATACTGTAATGTCCTAGAGAATGTTTTAAATTGAGATATTTTATTGTTTATGTAGTGGATGGGAGTTGAGGCGTCTGTGCCTTTAAGACACAGTGGCCGTATTGTCACACCTGACTGACGTCACTAGATGCGACACTCAGTGTACCAATTAAGGGCTCCGGTGTTTCTTTAAAAAGTATGGCGCTGGTACTGCCACTGCAGCGGCAGAGTTTTGTTGGATTGTTTACCGTGTGTCGGTGTTCAATGCGGGTTTCTTCGGCGAGCTGGAGCCTGTGGATATTCGTCTCTTGACTGCAAAGGTGTGTTTATGGCTTGTTTTGCTCCGGTTTAGTCATATCACATGATTAGATGGTTTAAAGTTTGCCTCACCCTAGGGTGCAGTTGTTGGCGTTGTGCTTAATAGCATCATTGGCGGTGCTTTTGCTGTCCTTCCCCTTGAGAGCAACCGGAGTGTTGCAGGCCGGAGGCTAGGAGGTTTCTGCCTTTTCATATCGGTACGTAGCAGTCTTTTATATTGATTGTATCGCCCGTAGCATGATCACATTTGACCCGCTGTAACTGCCCTCATTAGGCTGCTTAGGTTGACTGTACACCCCTCCCCGTTGCGAGGAAGTCCCTGTGAATCCCCGGTTGCGGTATGTTGCTGTCTCAACTTTTAATGATTCTATTTTACTATTACATATGTGCTTATATGTCTCCATTAACCTCTGTTGCACAGGTGGCCTGCGCACTGCAAGTAACTGAGGCTTCCTTCTCCCACTGACTGCTGTTTTGTTTACAGTGAGCTACAATACAACTACCTTTTGATCTGCGTCCTTCCCGCGTGCCCAGATCCTCAGCGTGGTAAAGGGTCTGCATGCGTGATTGTGTGGTGCCATTGATTGACTGGGTGTGTGTGTGTGTGCATGCGTAATTGTGAGGTGCATGTGTATGTGGTCGTGTGTGCATGTGGTTATTTGGTTAGTTTTGTTTGGGTGTGTGTAGTTTCCTCATCTTGTGTGTCATATATTTTGTTTGTTTGTTTTGTCTCTGTTTTGTCCTTTTTGTGAAAGCCCATTGGTGGCATGTTCCTCCCCATGTCGTGGCGCCTAACACCGTTTCGTCTGCCTGGGTATTTGTAGTGCTTTCTTTCTAACGTGCCTTGCTGTGCCTGTTTGAGGGTGTATTGGTTTGCTGTGCTGAGTGTATCTGTCTGTGTAAATCCCACTTTTGTTTTATAACCGCCTAATCAGACGGAAGGGGACATCTATCAGCCATAGAGGCCTGGGCCATATGCTGTATAACCGGTGTGGGTTTTGCTGTGTCTTACCCCTTTTCTTTTGTTTCAGGAGTGGAGGCTCTCGGCAGGGAGGCTGGGCCCCTGGTGGTAGGGAATCTGTGTGTCTCTACGTCAGTGCAGTGTAGTGTCACCTTGGTGTGCCGTGTTCACGTGTGGTCTCTTTGACCCCTCTTCCAGATCGCCTCCCTGCGGTAAGCTCTCCCTCCTAGTTTATGTGTGTTTTCCTATATCCAAAGAACCAGTAGGCCTTCTCTAACCAAACCAGTTCTGAGTGTGTGTGGCTGCCCCATTTCCATCTGAGTGCTTTGCACGCTTTTACTGTATTGTAACTTGACTTTGAGAGGAAAAATAAAGAAAATATTTATTATTGTCATAGAATCCTGTCTCTGCTTCATCCTTGCACGAACCTGTGTGCTTTATGTTCTGGTATCCTTTGTTTAGGCTATCCAGTTTATTTATCCATCTTTTCCTAAGGGTGACCTATGTCCCCTGGGTGGCGTAGTCGACACTTCAAATCCTAATTGGTATCCTTTAAGATGGCACCCAAAACATCAGCAGAGAAGTCAAGACTATTCAGGGAAAGACTAAAATCTGATCCAATTAAATATGCTGAGTTCTTAAGGAAAGACAGAGAAAGATATGCAAAGAAAAAACAGCAAGGTCTGTCAAAGAAATGTCAGTAAGCGATAAAAAAAAATCAGAAGACAGTGGCAAACTGTACAACAACGCAGACGTAAGAAACATAAAATGGTCTCAGCAGCTGAGAGTTTCATGGCAGGGGCAACACCACCACAATCACCAGACGGTGATGACATCCCTGAACCACGTCAGCCGAGTGGGCCAGAGAGAACTCCTCAAAGACGAAGAGGGAGACAAAAAGTTGCAAAGGCAAGGGCAAAGGCGTATAGAGACCTTAATGAAATGAAAGAAAAGCCCATGCCATCAGAAAAGCAGAAAAATATAAGAGGTCTGATCGACTTGAATCTCCTAAACGGAGAACCAAGAAACAGATGAACCAAACCACAACGCTATTGTTTCATAACACAATAATTTCAGAAATTAGGAAGAATGTTGAAAATCGCAAAACACGCCAAATAATCTCAAAAATTGTGGCTGGTAGGATCCTCAAAAAATATGCCCTGGTCACCATGGCAAAAAAACAGTTTGGATTCTCTCTAAAACTTATGAGGACAAACATGACAAGAACCAACAAACTGACATACAAAACCCCAAAAAACAAAGTTAACCAAGATCTGAAGGAAAAGATTACAAACTTTATAGAACGTGACAACAACAGTAGGGCAACAACAGGAAAAAAAGAGACGATTACGAAGAACAAGAAAAAGATGCAAAAGCGCTTCCTGACTGAAACAATGAAGCAACTGCACCTGAAATTTAGACAGGAGAATCCTGAGGTCAAAATCTCTTATGCAGAGTTTTGCAGACAGCGACCTTTTTGGGTTGTTAAACCCACCTTAGCAGAGAGAGAAACATGCCTGTGTAAGCTACATTCAAATATGCAGTTCATGGCCAATAGGCTGTTCTTTCAAAAAATCATCGAGACATCTAAACTCACCGATCTAATTAATTCAGTTTCTTGTAATGATGTTACTAAGGAATGCATGTACAGGGAGTGCCTGGATTGCAGAGACAAAAAACTGGAAACATCTGCCTTTGATGATGGGGAACAGACGTGGTGGTTCCAATGGAGAAGCATCGTGGAAGACAGGGAGCAAAGAAAAGAGATGGGTCCATAGAAATGATTAAAGTGCACTATACAGCAAAGGAAAAAGTGCATGGGCCCATGCAGAAAACTGTTGGAAGACTTTTCACCAAACTCACCAAAAAGATGGGAAAGCACATCCATAATATAAAACATCAATACCTGTTCAGCTTATGTACGTCACTGAGGGGGAAATAGAGGAGATGGACAGTGTCTTGCCTGAGGACCTGATCACCATCAACAATGCAGATTCATCAGGTATCTCTCTCTCTCTCTCTCTCACACACACCATTATCATAATCATGAGAGATTAAACATTTTTCTTCTTTTAGATTGTGTCTACAAGACCGGGAGACATATTTTGGCAGGTCTTAAGCTGCTTTTGCTCAGAGCCCCAAACCTGCCAATGTTTTGGTCTGCAACATGTGGAATGGCCCGGAGCACAGAGAGCAAAGAGGCCTGAGGCGGCTTTGGGCCCACCAATCCCAACTATCAAATCTCAAGACATCACTCTTCTACATGAGGGGCTCATTGGAAGATGGTGTGTGGTCTGCTATGATGGGAATCCTTACGCAGGCCTAATCCAAGATGTGAACTCAGAAAATGGAGCCTTGGTGAAAACCATGAGCCGGATAGGCAAGAACAGGTGGTACTGGCCTATGAATGATGACACAATTTGGTATCAGCCAGAGGACATTGTAAAGTTGGTCCCAGAACCTCAGCCAGTGACGAAACGTCACATGATGTTGGATCCATTAGTGTGGGAGGAAGTACTCACCGAACTTGACTGTGAGTGAACCTTTGCCCATATACAGGCTTTATAACCCAAATCAATCAAATCTAATATCTTTAGTTTTTTTTTTATTTCTTTTCAATATGGCATATTTTAAACATGTTGAACACTTGTCCCTTGGGTTCACCTGTTCATCTGTGAGTGAACCTTGGCCCATATACACTGGTCTGGTTCAGGGAGTTGTGAAACATTTCACATTTTCACAGAATTTATCATTTAGATTTTTTATGAAAACATGAGGATGATTGTGTTTATGATAATGTTTTTGTTTTAAAATAATTTGTGACACATGGAATGAGTTATCTTTTTTATTACTACTGCTGTTAGGCCAGTTGTTCATCAATACACTATCCCTGTATGAAATAAAAATTGGAATAAACTTCAAACTTGAATTTGAGATTCATTTTGTCCTACACACTGAGGTCATGGCTCACTTTTGCATTTCCATCCTGAAATGTTATTTTCACTATAACCCGCCTTTCCCTTGTCATTTCCACAACCACAAATATTTTTTGGTAAAACATAAAAAAAAATAAAGTTAAGATAATGATGGTGGTGGTGTTGATTACTTAGCAGTTGAGGGTAAGGTATATGTATATGAGTTGAAAAATATCAGATTTGAAAATGTCAGAAATATGAATGAAAGGTTTCAGTGGCCTAGTGTTCAGCGTTTTTTGGGTGTTAACTTTGCAAAATCTTTAGAGTTGCATTTCAGAGAAATAAATCAATTTACAATTTGGAAAGATACAAGTGTGATGTGTAACCCAATATATTTATAACTACAAATATTTAAACAATTTTGGTTGAAAACACATGTTTTTGTTCGGTTGTGGAAATGACAATTTCTTTTGCGATGTCTGGAAAAATGTCAAAAAATACATATTATTCCATAAAAATCAGCACAGCATCTAGGCATACTGGGGAAACAAATTATGCCAGTAATATTTTAAGTAAAAATGTTTCATTTTCAGTTTCATCACAGGACATGTTAGTATTGTTGTTGCCATAAGCATATACACTCTGTAACTGCTGGGTTATCTCAGTAACCCAAATGCTGCGTCAAGGCAGCTAGATGCTATTTTGGGTAGATTTAAACCATCCTTAGGTTAGAAATAGTAAGAATGCTACACAATATATAGGCTCCATAAAAGTCTCCACATTTGATGGGTTATGTCGCTGTATGCAGGCAGACGTAACATGGGAGCTCGTCAAACCTAAACACTTAATGGTAAGTGCATTATTTAATTAGACTATAACGTTGTGGTTTAACTCTGGTGGCTTGCAGTTGTGTTTGTCTGGTTCACTACCAAACTAGCCTTATTGTGTACATCGGCTTCCTCCTGATAGTTAGTGTCTAGCTAGACTGTTGCAGTTTTTTCCATTGGGCACTTTTTTTTTTTGTTTTCTGTAATTTTCTGGTGGTGGGAGCAGGGCACAAAATTGGCACCCGCCCACACACCAAATGTGGGTAACTTTTGTGATTGGCGGGTGAAACTGTCAATCTACCTGCCATGTTGGCGGGTAGCCAATAAGATAAGATAACACAACACTGAGCAAATGTTGTGTTGTTGACCAATCACGTAGCCTATTGTTTTTGTTAAGCAAGCCCCGCCATTTTCTTGGATTTTCGACAACAAAATGTGGCGGCATATAGCTGGCGTGAAGAGGCCGCCGGCTGTAACAGAGCAACAAAGAGGATGAGGTGGACGATTAAAAAAATAGAAATAAAAAAAGACGTTTTAATACGAAGTGGTAAGTGGAAAGGGATGGCAAGGTTTGTGACTGGCTGGTGTCGACGTCACAACAAAGGAGATGCACTGTTGGGATTGCTGTATGTATGGCTCGGAGAAAGCGAGATCAAACCCATGGACAAAAACGTTTAAGTTAGAGGCAATTAAGGACCGCGAGTCCTCAAAAAGCCACTTGCACACACTCAGCTGTAAAGTGGGGAAGACGGCTCCCCCAGAGCAGACAGCTGCGGTCAAGGCACTGACGTCAATGAAAACCGCGCAGTTGGAGAGGATGAAGCTCCTGTTTAGGAACGTCCACGCAATCGGAGAGAAGATGAGATGATGATGGGTGTTAACTAAATAGTATAAGTATATATACTCTTTTGATCCCGTGAGGGAAATTTGGTCTCTGCATTTAACCCAATCCGTGAATTAGTGAAACACACACAGCAAACACACAGTGAGGTGAAGCACACACTAATCCTGGCGCAGTGAGCTGCCTGCAACCACAGCGGCGCTCGGGGAGCAGCGAGGGGTTTGGTGCCTTGCTCAAGGGCACTTCAGCGGTGGCCCACTGGTCGGGGCTCGATCCGGCAATCCTCCGGTTACAAGTCCAAAGTGCTAACCAGTGGCCCACAGCTGCCCCAAATAAATGAGACTATCAGTGAGATGATTGGCTGTTTGTATTTCTGTTATTTTCTATTCTAAATGCCTGCCACACCTGCCACAATAACTCGACAGCACTTTAATGTGTATTCTGTACAAGTTCAAGAACCATTCTTATGCATTTTCTGAGTCGTTCACCTTTATTTTAGGCACAAAACAATTTTGGCTGGTAAAAAAAAACACTGTGGCAGGTGGATTTCAAAATGTGGGTAAAAAAGCTCTGAAAGCGGCTGTTATAATAGGCCTGGTAGAATTGGGTGTTCATGTTGTAAATCTACCAGATGGCTCGCTGTCAGATGTTTCCTCAGAGGGAAGTGGCCTGGATGTTTTGGATTCATCTGAGGGTGCATCTGCTTGACAGGAGGGAGTGGCGTCTGTGCGGTCTCCAGCAAAGTTGACTCCTGGTGCAGTCGCTGCTAGTTTAGAAGAGAAGCCGCTCACTTGGCCACGGTTCGACCCCATGTCTTTGGAGTCACATACAAAAAGTTAGATGCCTGTGCGAGGGTACGCTTAGCTCGCCATGAACTGGAGAGGCAAGACCATGAGTGTGAATTTCAGCCTCGGAGGGAGTTGGAAATTGGAAAGCTGGCTGGCTGACACTGCTATTAGAATGTGCCAACTAGAGCTACAGAGCAATGTTCCCAACCTGAGAATGTCCACACTGTTGAACTCCAATGATGGAAAACGGTCTTCAGAATCTGCTCAGTCATTGGATGTGAGTAAGCATATTACACTGGTGCCGGTTTTTCACAAGTCCGAGGTTGAGTCTTACTTGGGGCAGCCGTGGCCTACTGGTTAGCGCTTCGGACTTGTAACCGGAGGGTTGCCGGTTTGAATCCCCGACCAGTAGGCACGGCTGAAGTGCCCTTGAGCAAGGAACCTAACCCTCACTGCTCCATGAGCGCCGCTGTTGTTGCAGGCAGCTCACTGCGCCGGGATTAGTGTGTGCTTCACCTCACTGTGTGTTTCACTAATTCACGGATTGGGATAAATGCAGAAACCAAATTTCCCTCACAGGATCAAAAGAGTACTTATACTTTGGTGCATTTGAGCACATTTCTACAGCTCTTCTTTTGCCGAGGGATATGTGGGAGATACTCTTGCAATCTAAGCTTGTAGTAAAGGCTCAAGGAGCTTGTGCTGCCCTCTCTATTGAAGACAAACAGTTTGGTGTATACAAAATTGAAAAGTGCTATTTTGCGTGTCTACGAGCTTGTTCCAGAGGTGTACCAACAACGTTTCCGGGGGTGGAGGAACATCAAGCCAGACCTATACTGATTTTGCCAGGGAGAAAGGGTTCTCTTTTGATAGGTGGTGTTCAGCTTGTAAAGCTGATGACTTTGCCTCCATGCATGGGCTTGTGCTGCTGGGGGAATTTAAAAACTGTCTGCAGTGTGGTTTATCTAAATGAACTTCTCTGCAGCAGGCCACAGTTTTTGCAGATGAGTTTGCAAAAGTGTTTTTAATAGATCATCAGATTATCCACACATTATTCCCCAAGAATCTGAGGAATCCCAGGTAAAACCTGAACTTGCCAGTTTATCTTTACCATAAAGGGATGGTTCGGAGTAATTTCACGCTAGGGTTCTTTGCTCCATGACCTTGAGCCAAACACACCCCAAGACGCTTTTTTCCATGGTCGAACAGTGGTAGAATTAGCGGTATCAGCCAAATAGCTTAGTGCAGGCACTAATGGAACCAACAGTTTTTCTCGTAAATTACCCCACTAATAATGCCCAGAATGTACCAAACTTTACAGTAGTACAAATAGGGTCTGTACTCATAAAACTCATTGCAACTACAAGCAAACTTGAAGCTTAATGTGAAATGAGACTGCTACCTATTTTTCACTTCGGACTCAGGTATACTGGTAGCATAGCCTGAAGTCGTCATACACAATTGTAGTCAGAATTTGAGTCATGAGCAATGAAATAGTTTACCATGAATCCTGTAGGATGAATACCCGGAACCATCCTTCTTCTCCACAAATACTTTGACATGTTTGTCATTTTTTTAGAGTTATTGTGCTGTCAATATTTTGTACAGTGAAATCTAAATGTCTAGCTTCTAGTGACAGTATTTTTGTTGCAAACCAAATCAACCAAAGCGTGGTCAGGTGAGGCACTGTTGCTCATCTGTCCATCATTGTACAAAGGTGGCCCAAACAATTGGACTGGTTTGAACCGCTCAGGTTCAGGAATATTTGCTTCCCACTGAAATAAGTCCAGACCGAACTTCTGACCTTAAATTCTGTGGGCGGGGCCAAGTTCGGGCTGGCTTTCCAGGTTACTGGTAGCATGTTTTGGGTAATAACAAGCGGCTCAAACTCTCAAATCCCGATGATCAGTTCAGATGTCCAAAACCCACTTGAGCAGAACTTCCAGTAGAGACGGAATTAGTGTTAATTTCGTCAGACGAGACGAGAGGAAATATGTTCGTCAACAACCTTTTTTTTCATGACTAAGACGAGACGATGAAGAGACGGCAGTAATGTCCTGAAACACTGACTAAGACTATCTTAAGATGCATTATTGTTGACGAAAAAAGACGAGACTAAAATGTTTTGCATGAAATAAAAACTAAGATAAAATCTCTCTTCATTTTCATCTACAAAATGAGAAGACAGAATATCTAGCTGTTACATTTTCAAAATATTCCGAATGAGTTCATACGCAACAGCTTTCATGTAGGCTAGTCTACGTGCTGTTGCTGCAACCCTGTGGCTGCAACACGAAACTACATGGAACAAGAACACTGGAGATTTTTGCCAGAGTTAGCAAGCTAACTACCTAAGCTTTATGCCACAATGCTACATACCCAGAAGTTGAAGCTTCTCTCATACAAATGAACATCCCCCAGAATGTCCATACGAAAATGTTCATCATGTAATGCCAACTATTTAACTAGTTAGACTGATGATGCAAAGTTTGCTAGCAAGTAAGCTAATATGGAAAGTTCGCTAACAAGTTAGCTATGGCTAAGATGGAGAGTCTGTTTGGGGGAATGTGTTGTGTTTAGCATATAAGCCATCTATCTAGCGGAGTAAAACATTAATACTTTGGTTCACGACAGTGTTTCTCAAACTTTTTCAGTTTCAGGACCACTTAACTAACCCTAGCTAAAAAAAAAAAAGATAAGACCTACTTCAACAGTAGCCTATAATTAGTCTACACTATAGGCCTACTCACTGAACCACCTTGCTTATTGTCTTTGCACTTTGCTTATTGTGTGGATTCATACTGTATGATTTAAACTGGCATATCTTACATCAGTGGTCCCCAAACTTTTTCTTCTGAGGGCCAGCTTGCTATGCCTGGCTCTAAGAGAGGGCCAGAGACTCGGAGTATATCAGTAACCATAAATATCTTAGAACTGTGAACAACAGCAGTCTACCTTAGTTGAATATTCCATTACATTTAATCATAGGCTACTGCAATTTAATACCATTGTTAGCTGTGCTCATGCCATATCAGTGTAAAATGTAGCTCAAATGAAACTACAAATGAAAATACTAATAAAAAGACGTAAGCATTCCCAAAAGTATTAGCAGGGAGTCCCAAAAGTATATTTTATTCAAAATGTGTGAACTCTGAACTCTGTGTCTTTGCCTACACAGCTCAAGTTGTGAACAAGCAATATCCTACAAATAATTTAAAGTTCTCAAACTATGAGAGGTTTATGAAGTGCTGACAAAAACATCTGAAATGACCACTTTCACTCACCTTATGAGAACTTTGTGAATTGTGAATTTGAACGAGTGGATAAAAATAGAAATAATTATCCCAGAAAGACCCAGAAATGAGACTTGAATAGAAGTTATTTAGTTATTAAAAAAATTAATTGATAAACTTTTAGAATACTTTGAGCACTGATGCAGTCAGCATAGGCCTCTTACATTGTTTGCAGGTAGGCTTACATTTTATTCCGTTTTCGATGGTAAACGCGAAACAGCGCCAAAACAACCACCAGTGGACAAAAAGAGTATTACATGTGTACAGTTAAGACTCGCCATAGAGAATGAATGGGGGAAATTACGGAGGTTATAGTTTGACGATGTCGTACTCCCCTGTGGGCCAGATGCTATATACCACGGACATGTTTTGGGGGGCCACCCAAAATGAGGTGGCGGGCCGTAGTTTGGGGACCACTGTCTTACATAGACAGTGTTGCAGAACTGTTTTTACATACAAGTTGGTTCAATATTGCAAACAACTCAGTGATTCCCGGACCACACTTTGAGAAACACTGGTCTACGAATATGACAGTGGTCCAGTCAAATCTTTTACTGTCTATGGTAAAATCCCAGCCGTGCTATAACTGTAGCTCGACTTACCTGTGCATGTAAACATACTGACTGACAAAAAATCAGAATGAGTAATTATAACAGACGACTTTTTGTTATAAAAAAAAAGACTAAAATCTGTTGACTAAAACTGACTAAGACTAAAATACCTTTAGTTTTCTTTTGACTAAAACTAGACTAAAATGACGAGACTTTTAGTCGACTAAAACTTGACTAACAAAAATGATATTTGAATGACTAAATATGACAAAGACTAAAAAAGACATTTCGTCACAAGACTAAGACTAAATTAAAAATAGGTGACAAAATTAACACTAGATGGAATCCAGTTCAGTGTAGAGTGTGTAACTCTGCATAAGTTCTATCTGTGGTGTGTGTGTGTTTGACTCCATGTACAGTGGGGCCACCCTACCCTAAGTGATGCACACGTATGGTCAGTGTGCGGATCAGTGATGTGAGTGTGTAATCCCCATATAGTAATTGCATTAGTGAGAGGGCAGTGCTCTCCCACACCACAGTCCCAGCCAAGCTGAGCAACTCCAATAATAATACTAACTGCTATCATCCCCGAATGTGGGCTACAACGATACTCAAGCTACAACGTCACATAGGCTACAGATATGCACGCGCGCACACACACACCGCAAACAGTAGGCCTACACACACTCAAAAAATAAAACAACAACATTCAGACTACTCCTTGATTATGGGCTACTACATTTTATACATGATGATTGTTTATACATTTTATACATGATGATTGTTTATACATGATGATTGTTTATACATTTTATACATGATGTTTGTTTATACATTTTATACATGATGATTGTTTGGTCTTATTGTAGTCTCTTTTCAGTCACTTTCCTGTTTTCCTTTTTGTCTAACTAATATGTAGGGACGTGAGTGGGTAATGCATGACCAATGCTACACTTTGATGCATTTCATTTCTAAGATTATATGTTTTATGTATTTTCGTTTACTTTTCTCTGTAATGTCTGTCTTGGAAAGGGAGGGGATAAGGGGGGTTAAGGAAAGCGGTAGGGAACCAGGAGTACTCCATAATTAGACCTATAATGGGCTTTGAAGATCTTGACAGAGATGATGAGCATCTCTCCGACATGGGCGAACAAATAAGCTGTAAAACCTACACCATTGATCAAAACATAGAAAAGAATGAGAAACACAATTTTTCCTTATTTCACACAAATATTATAAGCCTTAATAAACACCACACTTGACTCTCTTCTATCTACTACAAACCATAGTTTTGACATTGTGGGTTGCAGTGAGACCGGGCTTAACGAAAACTCTCACCTTGATAGTATGAATATTGATGGATATAACCTAATGGTCAGGGGCCGTATTCACAAAGCCTTTTATCTTACCACTAGGAGTACTCCTAAATCGCACTAAAAGATTTTAGCTAGGAGTTTTCTCTTAAAAGTTATTCACAAAGCCTTTCAAACCTACTCTTAGTAAGGAAAAATGACAACTCCTTAACTAAGAGTGAGTCTTCGTTGCTATGGATGACGTCATTACTCATGCACAAGCTTGACTGAAGTGACCACCTTGATTGGCTGATGATTGTAACGCGGGAATGATTCCAAACACCTCCCTTACGATGATGAGTGACAGGTCTGAGAATGCGTGCGCTACACAAGTAGTGCTAAGGAAGGAAGATGAATAACTGAATAAAAAGGCCTAGCCTAAATGAATAAAGATTAAGGCAAAACAAATATCTTAGTAGCCTAATGAAACATGTTAACAATGAATAGTTTTGGTTGTTGTGGGTGGCGTTATTGCATCCCTTTTATGAATGCAAGGAAGCTCCTGTTGCCGCATAGGCTACGCATTTCAAAACATCGCAGCGTGAAATGCCACAAAAAGCTGTTTGTGAATAGGTCTTAGTGAGTTAGGAGTCCTCTCGACTTCTTTTAAGCTGTCCCAGACTTAGGTGCTACTTTTAGGTCTAAAATGCTTCGTGAATTACTTTTAGTGAAAAAAATTAGGAGTCCTAAAGTTAGGAGTGACACGCTCATTATTTTTAGGAGTTGCTCCTAAATTCGCCACTTAGAAGCTACTTTTAGCCTTAAAATTCTTTGTGAATACGGCCCCAGAAATAGAACTTATTCTACCGGAGGAGGAGTATGCGTCTATGTAAAATCCAAATACTGTGTAAATGTTTGTGATGATTTAACGGTGAATGATGGCCATTCTGACTCTTTGTCGAGATGAATACTATAAACTCAAAAAAACGTATTATTGGTATCATTTACAGACCGCCCGGTTTCAACCCGGACATATTTAGACTAAAACTAGAAGAAACTCTATATCACGTAAACAATAGAAATTGACACTGTATCATACTCAGTGACTTTAATATTGACATCGCTAAAGATGATGCAACAAAAACGACTTTATAAATACACTCTTTTTTCTTCTTTCCCACCATTAATAATTTTACAAGAGTAACGCATTAAAGCATCATTGACAATTTAATCACAAAACGCAAGTATTGACTCTGGTGTAATACTCTCTGAGATTTCTGACCATCTACAGTACCTATTGTTCTTTTCATGCACTTCTCGAACAAATGTAAACTTTTACTACATAAAGACAAAGCTAAGGTCCTAAACTTAAAAACACTGACAAACTTACATGAAAACATGCAAAACAAAGCATGGGATCATATTAACAGCTGCCGTGAGCCTGACATTGCTTATAACTTATTGATAAATGAAATAACGGACTCCATGCAGAGCACCATCCCCGAGAAAGTTGTTGCAAAGGGCACCACAAATAAAAATGCGTGGATCACGAGGGACATCAAAAAATGTATTTGTCATAAAAACAATCTATAGAAACGTTACATTAAAAAATCCATTACATGAAAATAAAATAAAATGTACACAATTTAGAAACAAACTTACACAAATGATTAGAAAGGCCAAAAGAAAACATTTCACGGAACTCCTGGCTAAATCACAGGGCAATGCCAAAAAAACCTGGCAGGTGCTAAACAACGTTCTTGGGAGGGGCCCAAAGAGTGCTGTGTTACCTGATTAATCGAACCGTGAGAGAAACGTGGCGGCAGGTGATGCAGACCTTACAGATGTTCTAAACTCCCATTTTGTCTCTATTGGGAAAAATCTCGCCCAGAGCATAGTTCAACCTCTTTTAGCCAGTTTTTACAAGATGGTAAACAGAATTCCTTTTACTTAATGCCAACACATTGTATTGAAGTATCTGAAACTATCAGGAGCATGAAAAGATCTCAGTCATCAGGAACCAACAATATCTGCAGTAGCCTACTATCCTAAAAGCCATTGCTAATGAAATTGCTGATCCTTTTTGCCCACTGCTTCAATCTGTCATTATCAACGGGGTCTGTCCCAAAAATGGCCAAGATAGCAAAAATTGTTCCGGTCTACAAGTCTGGTGATAAAAACGATTTAAACAATTACAGACCCATTTCAATCTTACCTTCCCTTTCTAAAGTATTCGAAAAAATTGTATACACTAGACTAATTAAGTACGTAGACAAATTTAATATCCTTGACTCTTCTCAATATGGCTAAAAAATAACTACATGTATGGCGGTTCTTGATCTAACTGAAAAGATATATGATGCTATTGAAAATGGTGATCTCTCTGTTGGCATTTTCTTAGACCTGTCAAAAGCCTTTGACACCATTGATCATGAAATTCTGCTTTAGAAACTGTCTTTTTATGGTATTAGAGGTGTTGCATAGGATTGGTTTAGAAACTATCTTTATGAGAGAAAACAATATGTACATATAAATGGTAAAGAATCCAGTAAAAAATCATAAACCATGGGGTCCCCCAGGGGTCAATTTTGAGGCCTTTATTCTATATTATCTATATGAACGATATAGTTCACACGTCCAATATTTTCAAAAAAGTACTTTTTGCGGATGACACAAACTTGCTCTTATCACACAGAGATCCGCTTGTATTACAATCTATTGCTAATAAAGAAATTAAGAAAGTGAACTTATGGCTTAAATGCAACAAACTGTCTCTGAATGAAAAACAAAAAAACTAATTATATCATTTTCCGATCTAATAAAAATAGACAACATATAGAGAACGTGCCTTAACATTGACGGACATGAAATAAAAAGAGTAAAAAACACAAAATTCCTGGAGCATTGATGAATTTCTAAACTTTAAATGTCATATTGAGCAACTTACCAACAAGTTATCTATGTACTCTGGTCTATTTTTTAAGTTAAGAGATTACCTTCCACTCTCAGCACTCACCCTGTACAGATCTTTATTCGAACCTCACTTACTTTACTGTAATATAATTTGGTGTAACACCTTTCCGAGCTATCTGTATAAATTACAATTACTTCAAAAGAAAGTTATTTGCACCATCTCCTGGTCACATCTCAGAGACCATACCGGTCCTCTCTTAGAGAGCTCAGGCATATTAAAGCTTGCCGACCTGAATATCTTCCTAAACGTATGTACTGTCTATCAGGTTCTAAACCAATCCAATGCTTGTCTGTGTGTACTTGTTCCTATCTGCAGTCCCCTGCATAGACACAACACCAGAAAAAAAATCCTTATTAAGGGGAAAAAACGGAAACACAAAAACGTGTCACTTGCCGGGGATTCCAGTTATGGAATAAGCTGGAAAATGATGTAAATATGTCTAAATCGTTCTATCTCTTTAAGAAAAAAGTTAAAAAGCAATTTCTGTCTAATTATGTCTATGTCCACTGTACAATCATGCTTTACTAACTTAAGGCCACCTGGTCTGATTTCTGACAATAGTAATTTCTTGTGTTTCCCTACTGTGGTTTGGGGGGTGGGAGGTGGAGCGGCAGTGTCCTTTTGGATTTGTGTACCGTATTTTTTTTTTATGTTTTTGTTATTTTCCCGTGTACACTGTGTATTATTCTTCTGTCTCAGGTTTCCCCGCTGACAAGCAGCTCCTTGCAGCTTTTTTGGGGCCTTTTCCTAATTCATATCCTGATTACATATGAGATGTATATTTATTATATAAGTATAATTGCAAGATATGAATAAAAACACATCGTATCGTATCATAACAACAATAATATTAATAATGATGATCATAGACAATCTCAAAGAAGGTGACAGGCGCTCAGCCTTGAAAACAGGAGCTCCCAGAGCGTGGGATTGTGGGTGTTATTTGTCACTAATGATGATCCCTGGGGTGGTTATTTTGAAGGAGAATCGAGGCAGTTACCCAAGACTCCTGCACCGGCTCTGAACACACACACAGAGGAGCATGAAAAGAGATAGAGTAAATTAGTAAGATCTTTTTTACCCATGCATGACCTTTGTGTTAGCAGCTCTTTTCCTTTTTTTCTCCTGGAGATTCAAATGGAATGCAATTAGTTTTTTTGCCAAGATGCTGCTGTGAGATGAGTGCATAGTGAACATTACTGTATATCTACAGAACTTGTTGCTATAGAAATAAATGACACATTCACGATCAGACATTTTTAAGGATGTAGTACACACCGGATTGTAGGGTTAGCTAAGGATGCAGTACACGCTGGAATACTATTGGAGGTTAGCTAAGGATGCAGTACACACTGGAAGACTATTGGGGGTTAGCTAAGGATGCAGTACACACTGGAATACTATTGGAGGTTAGCTAAGGATGCAGTACACACTGGAAGACTATTGGGGGTTAGCTAAGGATGTAGTACACACTGGAATACTATTGGAGGTTAGCTACGGATGCAGTACACACTGGAATACTATTGGGGGTTAGCTACGGATGCAGTACATATTTTGAAAACAATGTTATTATCTTAATATTCTTGCAGGTTTAAAATATTATGATGGTCGACAGTGGGTCAGAAATGTTGGTCCGATATCTGGAAGCTGGATGTCCACAGCTTTGTGTAAGCTTGTATATGGATGCAATCATAGTATCGTAGTGGTATGCCCCTCAAATAAAAGAATGAAATAAAACAATTAAAGGCAAAAAGGTTGTTACTCATCTTGAACTAAAAAACATCACACTATTTCTAATGTTGAATGTTCACTGTGTTAGTTATTATTTGTTTAATTATACCATAATGTTATTTACATTCAGCTGTTCATTTACCATATAATTTTACCTCAATTCCCAGCTACTATACATTAACACACACACACACAGTTTCATTCGGTGTTGATAGCTGACAGTTCTTTGGCTAAAGGCTTAAATCATAAACTCCCGCGTTCATGTCTCACACACACCCCATAAACTCCACACACGCCTGAATGCTCAGGTCGGTCCTTCTAATTAGGAGATGTGCTAACGCCAGTGGCTAGGGAGTTTTCTCTGTGTGTCTGTGTGTGTGTGACTGAATAACATTTTAATTTGCTCTGACTGGCGAATCAGCACTGTCATTTGAGATTCACAGACCGGAAACGCCGCAAAGGGTCTAAACATCATGGAAATGAGACAACCGTCGGCATGGTAGCAGACCAGCCCTTCATTGGCCAATGTGAAGAGGAAGACATAACGATGATGGTGATGATAATGATTATTGTGATAATGATGGCCGTGATGACTGCCACCGTCTCTGGAGAGCCCAGGCTAGAACAACACTCACTAATCATCGGATGAGACAGGCCATATGGAGGCCATCTCCTTGTAGGCTTTTCACTGCAGTAATAAGCTTTTCTCTTTCAGAGATCAATGTCTCTGTTGAGAGAACTTAATCAGATTGCTTCAAGTCATCTCCAAGGAATCTACATTTAATGGCAATCTGAGAGGGGTTCCCAGACTGTGTGTTTTAAATGACATGAAGTGAAATGGCTTTCCAGACTGTATGTAGATGTGAGAGCTCTTCACTTGACTATGTGTGTGTGTAAGTGTTCAGGAGCCAATGTCTGTGTAAGTTGTGTTGTGTTGTGAGACTTGAGTGTCCAGGGGCAGGTCTTGGCTGGGTTTCAGAGACTGGAACCTTGTTTTTCACTTGGCCAAGATTAATCAGCGTCTGTACAAGGGAATAAAAGTGCTGATGGCTGAAGGGAAAGCCACAGAAACAAGCTAAGTCGACATAATCCTAAAAGTGTCTCTCTCTGGTGCTGTCCCTCCAACAGTCTCTTAAATGACTAGAGCTATACTGCTGCTGCCCTTGCCAGAGGTGTGTGTGTTTGTGTCTTTGTCTTACAGAGTGCTGTCAGAGTTAATTTGCATGACTGACTAAGGGAACAATCAGACAGGACGCGGTTTTTGCAGTGAGATGCGCCTTTATTATGTTGTTTCGTATTGGCTGTAAGCGTTTTGCGTACTGCTTATGCACCCTGAGTGCCTCCCGTGTTTTTGCACCTGCTGTGCCTCACGTTTTTGCAGAGGCCTCGAATTTAAAAAAGTTCAAATTCAAGTGGAAAAACGCCTGTGTTTTGATGACAACAGTGCACCTCACATTCTATAAGCGGCAAACACGTCCTGTCTGATCGCACCCTAAAGCTGACAGACTTCTCCCTGTCCACTGAAGCCAGTCAGCCCTCAGACTGCTATGCACTTTACCACACGGCCATCTGCATCATGTGTATGTGGGTGTGCGCCTGCTCGCTCCTGCATTTGGACGAACCTGTTAGCAAATTTGAATTCGCTTTGCAGGTTAGTTTGGTAAGGAGGGCATTAACGCCCATTTCCAATGTTACAAAATCCAACTACCGCAACCCTGGAGTCAAGGCCTACCCTCCTGTGTGTGAGGCCCACTTAAAGAGCGGATCAAACCACCATAAAGAAATCAAATTGAATTGCATCCGACTTCAGCGTGCAATATAACCCAGGAATCCCAACACACTTAAAAACCCAACACATAACCACTCTGAGGGCTTTTTAAAGGTAAACTATGCAGTATTGGCAATTTCCTTGCTGTTTTCTCGGTTTTTGCTTCTTTTTCGCTGGCTCTGTCATGACGAATGTCTGAGAAACTCCATCGCTCCCTTTTTCTAGCCGGTGCCTGGCGTGTATGTGTATTTGAATGCAGTAAAGCAATTTGTTACACTTGTTACTTCCTGACACTGAGGCCGTCGGCCCGCCGGCCCACAGTTGCAAGGGTGGTTTTTCCGCTCACAGGCGCTAGGGGGAAGCGAGACGGCCACCATTCAACCCGAAAAAAGTCATATAACCATTCCAATGACTCTGAAGCTGTTAAATGAAGGTAAATTAAGCTCAAAAACTTGCATATTAAGCTAAAAAACCTGCATAGTGTGCCTTTAACAGACTGCTTGGACGTAGACAATGACATTCTTCTTGAACTTCCTCCCTAGATATTGCTCTATTGTAGGGGAACTCATTAGTCAGACACTTGATTGTCAATCTGGACTGTCACCCACAGTATATGTATGCTAATTCAATAGCGCAAAAAATCAAAGATTCCACACTGTGTTCCTCAGAGATGTACGTCTTACTCACCCTCTTCTATAAAATCCATCTTTTATCCTCTTCTCTACACTGCCCTTCTCTCCGTCAGGGTGTGTGTATCCTCTCTCTCTGCCAGGGTGGGTGTGTGTGCCCACGGGCCCAGTCAAAGGTGCCTCCATTATGCCCAGTCTAGCTGTGAGTGGGATGATGGATGGGTGACCTTGCTCCCAGAGTGTGTGTGTCCCAGTGGGAGAGGCCAACTCACGGCCAGAGAGTGTGTGGTGTGTAAATGCATGCGAGTGCAGAGGTGATTGTGTGTGTGTGTGTGAGAGAGAGCTGTGCTGTGTGTGTGTTTGCATAGAGGGCATCACAGTGGATGGTTAAGATGAAGTGAAGCCTTTAATGTGCTGATGTATCTTCTCCTCTCTTCATCAGCTCTCTCTACCTCAGGCTGACTAATTCAACTACACCACACCACACCACAGCACAGCACAGAGGAAACAGATGCTCTCCTGTCACACAGAAAACATTACGTTCTAAATGTCATGCTACGCCTGCTCTATTTTTAGAGAAGTCGCTCTCCTCAGACTCACCTCCTCTCTCACATGCCACTAAGAGAACTCCTTCAAGGGCAGCAGAGCGATAGGCAAATCACAATGAATGGTGATTCTTCCCTCAACCAGGGAGCCTACATCGTGATGATGTAGGCTCCCTGGTTGAGGAAGCTTTGAATTAAAGAATTATGGTATGAATTTAAAGCAACACCAAAGAGTTTTTTATACCTTAAAATAATGTTTCCAAAATCGTTTCAGTGGTTCATCAACTCGTAACAGGGTGAACGGCACTTCTGCATTAAGCAAGGCCCCTCTATCGGCTATAACCGCACTATGTAAGTTTGCCAGATCGGGTAGCAGATCTGTAGTTCGATGGAATGAGACATAAGAAACTACAAATTTGACTTGCATCTGATGTCGCAATACATAGTAATTTTATAAGTCATGCAAAATATTCTACCTTGTCTGTGGACATCATTATTTGCAAAGCCGGTGCTTGATAAACAAATAGTGTGCGTGCGACAGAGGACAAGTTCTTTGGTGTTGCTTTAAAAAAATAAAAAAAATTCAGGTACAAACTTCCAGTAGGGACCAACAAAATAAGAATCACATACATACACACACACACACAAACAGTGATGTACTAATTTCTTTCTTAATCTAAATGGGCAAATGTGTATCTGCACGGATCATGGTCAATGTTTTTAATGACATGCTCAGTCTAGCCAAAAAAGCCATAGACTTTTATGTTAGCCATGCCTTTTCAGGATTACTTTGTATAGTCGCTAATTAGCATGCTTGTGTGTCTGAAATGTGCACTTTGACCAAACAAATTGCCTGACTTTGGTATTTTAAGGTATACTTTGACTGCTTCGATTTTCATCGTTTTGGCCTTAAAACGATGGTTCAGAGTAATTTCACCCTAGGGTCCTTTGCACCATGACCCCGAGCCAAACACCCCCCAGAACCTGTTTTCCCTTGGTAGAACCCTGGTCGAGTAGCAAGTTTCTGCAGTCGTAATGGTACCAACTTCTATCTCGTAATAATGCCCTGAATGGCACTTGCCTGATGGATGCTACTATACTGCTGCGTCGACGTTACTTCTGTGATTTGGGAAAAGCCCGTAAAAGTCCTGGCAGGAAGCGATTACATCAAATTTTTTTGGTATATCCAGTTTTTAATATTTTTTTTTCTGTTAGTGTTTTCTTAGTGTTAACTAACTAGGGTCATGGTGCAAAGGACCCTAGGGTGAAATTACTCCAAACCATCGCTTTAAAGGTAGCACGTTAGCAGGGCCGTTTCAAGGAATTTGGGGGCCCCAAGCAAAATGGACATGGAGCCCCCCCCCCCACCGCACGCAAAGCCTACAGGAACCACCGCATAGCCGTACAGTTTAAGTTCACCCACAGTTTATATAAATACAACATTTTGCAATACTGCAGTTGCATATATATATATATACTGTGCATTAGTTTTGAACATTTGCAAAAACACCACCGTTCCATAAAATCCAATATAAATATAAAAAAGTGCACAATAACTAAATCCAACATACTTAAACACACACACACACACACTCACATTAACATTTTTCAGTTCTCACAAAGTGAGAAAATAAAACACTGCCATCTTATGCAGAAAAAAGGATGCATTGTTCAAACTATAAAGAGTGCAGGTTGTATAGCAATTTAAAAATCCAACATAAATACAAGTACACACACACACACAAGATTAACCTTTCAGGCCATCTTCATCAGTGGAGGTATCCTTAGGAAGAGCCTGAGGGCTGAGAAATTTAAGCAAAGCACCTTGAGGGAGAAAGAAAAGATATGTTGGCATTTCCATATTTTGATATTTAGAAGGGATGCAGCTGCTTTCACAACTACCAATGCTTACTGTAAAACATCCCAAGCTAATGTTATACATTGACCTAGGGCCTACTTGTAGCTTAACATAGCATTTAAGCATTCTGCTGTTTGAGAATTAGACAGACGCACCTGGTGCTTTAAAGACAGTAAACAGCTGGCGTGCATGAATACTACTAGACATGAATGTTCCAGTCTGCTTTGATGCACGGAATTTATCACGGTCGAATAGTTAGTATAGCAGAGAAGCTATGCCACTTTCATCAAAACCTATTACAAAGCTATAGCAATGTTATGTCATTAAATACGATAAACAGTGAAGTACAGTGGAACAGATCTGCGTCTTCCTTATCCTGATAATAAACATATTACAGTATGTAAAAATATTCCGTCCGTTCGAAAAAAAAAGTTGCGCTAACTGTTCTAGTTTGTTACAAGCAGCATGGGCCGTCAGGCAGGTAGTTAACATAAACATTTTTTGCTAGGCTAGCCTTCCTGCTGCGACATTACACCATTTGTACAAGACAAGTAGAGCTATTTTATCCAGTGTAATTTATCACTTACCACTATCTTGTTTTTTCCTCTTGTTTATTCCTTTCTCTTCTGGCTTCCGGACGCATAACTCCGCTTCATCATGACTGCCTGTTTTATATTTTCGCGGCAGCAGCAGAGACCACAAACCTGGCTGGCTGGCTGCTGTCAGCGACTACTAAGAGGGGCCCCCTTGAGGGGGATCCCGGTATTGCCGGTAACAGTGTCGTACTTTACTGCACTTACTATCAAAGGGGCGCTCACAGTTTGTTGTTGCATTTTATTTTTAACCAGTCGTTGTCTTGGGGCCCCTGGCCAGCTCGGGGCCCCAAGCAATTGCTTGGTTTGCTTGCCTTCTAGCGACGGGTCTGTTCTGAACGACCCCTGAGCCTTCATGTCAGAGCGGCGGAGAGAAGCAGAGTGCAGGGAGGAGAAGAACAGAGGAGGAGAGTGCAGGGAGGAGAAGAACAGAGGAGGAGAGTGCAGGGAGGAGAGAGCAGTGCAGGGAGGAGAGAAGCCAAAGGGAACAGGGAGGCGCAGCAGGAAGCTCTCAGCCTTAATGTGAAGCGCAGGAGATTAATGAGCAATTAAGAACCCTGAGCACTCCAGTCATCTCTCTTAGCTCTCCTCACTAATGGGGTCAGCTGTGTGTGTGTGTGTGTGTGTGGTGGGCCTGAGGGTGAAGAGGGGTCTGAGACTCGGTGGGTGGGGGTCAGACAGTCTGACGGGGTGGGGAAGGTTAAGTGTAACCAAACTGCAGGTTGTGTTAGTGTGTGTGTGTGTGTTCAACAGTCTGACAGGGTTGGGGAGGTTAACTGTAACCAAACTGCAGGTTGTTCTCTCTCATGCTGGGTTGACGGTCAGCCTGTATCTCACCTCAACCTAATGCAGCAACACACACACGCTAAGGGACCGTTCATTATTTATAAACGGGGTCACCGGAGGGATTTTGAGTGCTTCAATCAAAAGTTGCATGACCCTCCCCTGCCTGCAAGAAATTTTTCAACGACCCTCCTGCAGTCTTTTTAAAAAAGACATGACCCTCCCCGGCCAGTTGTTGATACCTTCCACCCACGCTGTAAAGCGTTACGAAAACACATCGACTTAAACTATTGTTCTAAACTTACCCTCTGTTTTCTGATCTTACACATCACACTTAACCAAGATCGTGGCCATTTCAGTAGATTTACTCACTAACATTGTTGTGGAAACACAATAAGCATGGAAACTAAATGCACACTTCCTGCAACAGCTTAGCCTACTTGAAATAAGTTACTCCTCTAGTAAGTATTCACATGAAATAAAACAATAAAACATTGAGACCATTCAACAAAGCACACTGGGTAATAACAAATTCAACACATGAACTTCTTGCTATGGACTCGTCTCTAGGCTTCCTCAGTGATTGTAAAGCTGCGAAGCTGAACATTATCAAAACTCAATTTCTCAGGCGAAGCGTCAATTTGGGAGCTTGCTACACTCCTTCCTTCTCAAATGACTTGAAAAGGCCGTTTGCACAATTTCAAAAATAATCACAGGGACCGAAAAATACCTAACAACTTTTTCGGGTTTAGGCCCATCATTTTAACTTTCCCCCACTGTCTTGCCGTTTTAATATTTTCCCGTAGAATATCCCATATTACTGTAATACTCTCATAACATTAGTCCTGCATTCTGGCCTGTCTCTGTGTTGTCCTGTTGTTACCCCTTGCCCTTCCAGAGAAACAGATGTATTCAAATCATCGTTTTGCTTGCTTGAATGCGAACTCAGAGTGATGTTAACCTACAGTAGGCCTATTTAAGTTAATGACGTGGTTGTCGTTAGAGCACGATTCATTGGCGCTTGCAGTGTTCGGCGTTGGCTATGTCTACGTGCGCACCTGCCAGGCTAAGAGACAAAGAAATCCCCCTGTATATTCACTCCAAGTTGGCCTTCCATAACTTACCAACTCTACACTGTAGACCATAAACTGGCTATTTATATGACCAATGTATTTGTTCAACTTTATGAAGCAGAATTACGCACTGCTACTTGGAACGTAACACATTTTTGTTGGCAGGAGAGAGAATGACAGCGATTAAGGACGGAGACAGCAAAGCTAGAGATGGGCAGGAACAAGGTCAATTGGTAGAAATGCTTGTCAAAATGTTAGGAGCTGGATGTGTGGATGAATGAAGCACAAGTATGCTTTATAAGCATGCACACTGTTTAAAGTTAGGCTAGGCTACACGGTAAACTACAAGTAAACCAAAGTTAAATTTAGCTTTTTTAGGGCTGGATAAAGTTGACCAAATGGATATAGGCTGTTAGGCGTGAATAAAGTAGGCTACTTTGTTGCTCCAACCCTTCCAACGTTAATGGAGACGGATGTTGACATTTTCCGTTATTTTGCGTGAGAAACCTGGGAAATCTCCCTTATTTTCATTGTTCAATGTTGACAGAGCTATGGAACGAAAGAGAACGTTATATGGCGACAGAAATGAACAATCAAACAAGCCACTTTGATTTTTTGCTGTTTTCATTAATACAAAAGATTGGTGACCCCCCTTCCCCTAGACAAAAATAAAGTTATGTGACCCTCCCCTCAACAAATAATAAAAAGACATGACCCTCCCCTATTTTCCTCCGGTGACCCCGTTTATAAATAACGAACGGTCCCTAACCACACATTTTATTTTTCCTATGAAGTGACCGCTCGCAGCCTCCGACTAGCTTCTACTTTAAACATTCCAGTTAAACCAGTTTGATTCTACCTAATCCTCTTTACATGTTAATGTAATTTAATAAAGCAGTGACATGCTGGAGAAGCAGTATCTGCGTCATGACGTCTCAGCGGTCTCCGTCCCTGAATTTCATTCATGACAGCAAAACAGGTGAATTTGGTCAGATTAGAGCTGCTGTTGTTTTGCATTTTACCTTTGTAATAGGCCAGTCATTGTGAGTGAGCTGCGTTGTGATATAAAGAGAGTGATGGAGTGAAGTAGGCTATTTACGTATTTATTTATTTAATTAATGTGGATTTATTTGTTTTGGGACACCTCATACCCGAAGCCTAGGTTGTAGAAGAATAGCCTAATAAAATCAATATCAACCAAACTTACGTCTTCGTTTCCATCCATGAATTTTTCGACACCGTTACAATAATAAAGGTGTGTGGGGAACTGATGGTACAATGCAGGGAGATGATGGGGGAGCTGCCCGATGCCTAATTGGACTCACCTGTGCAGGAGACAACACTATATCAAATCTAGACCGACACTAACGAGTGTTTTGGAATACTGGGCTCTTGAGATCAGGAACGCACTGGAACTTTACACACTGGAACTTTACAGCCACTGGCCATTGCCCGGACATCTGAAGGCTCGATCCACTGTCCATTGCCATCAGGCCCCAGGGGAGGGGCTCGAAGAGCAGGGAAGTCTCCCGTTTAATCAATTAGACTATCGCGCATCTGTGTCTGTTTTTAAGAATGAAAGGCGAGTAACTAAGTGCAATCTAAGTTATTAGTGACGGGGGTGCGGGGGACCTTTATTCTGAACACTGGAATTGTGTTCTGGTGATACCTGAGTGGAGACGTTTTTCTCTTTGTAGTCAGGGGATCTATGTGGTTTCTGTGGGTTTGAAATGTTAATTTTTGGAGAGTGGTTGGACTGTCCTTAGAGGTCATTGAACATGGAGAAAAATGATGTCTCCATTTTTTTTACCTGTTTCAACCCTATTTTTTTTGTATATTACACTGTAATTAACACCATACATTTCGCCTAAAATCACTGGCTATGTTGAATAAATTTCACAAAACAGTTATTTTCAACAGTATTGTATGTCAGTATTATGATTGTATGTCAAACAATTAGAGATAAGATGAACAACCAATCAGTTTCACCAAATACACATACTGGCTGAAAGATAGCAAAAACATAACAGATGAGACCTCGAACAACATTTAATTCATTTACATATACACAACATATTAGATCTCACCTCCACAATTTCCCCATCAAAATCTACAATTAGTCTACTAAACCCTATTCCTACTCACCTTCTTAAGACTGCTCTCCCCTTCCTGGATAATGTTTTGCTCTAGATTATAAATAATTCAATGCTATCAGGGCATGTACTGCAGTCGTTTAAGACATCTGTTAAGCCCTCCCTCAAAAAACCTAGCCTTGTATCAAAACTGGTCCTCCTGGACTGACACCATAGACCATGACATACTACTTAGGCTTGAAAATTTGATAGGCATCAAAGACTCAGCACTTGCTTGGTTTAGATCACACCTTCCTAACCATCAACAATTTGTACAGGTCCATAATAAACCATCTACCCAGATTATAGTAACATATGGAGTGCCTCAAGGCTCAGTACTGTTAGCAGATGATACACAACTATACCTCTCCATAAAACCTGATGAATTAACCCTGTTAGCCAAATTTGACACATGTACTGTATAAGAGATTTAGACATGGATGACGAATAATTTCCTGCTTTTGAACTCAGATAAAACAGAAGTGTATGGTTTTAGGTTCTAAATAGATGAGGGATATCCTATCCACATCACAGGCTACATATAGTGATCTTCCACTGACCTCATCCACAAGTGTTAAAAACCTAGGAGTTATAATTGACCAGGACCTAGCACTAAATAATCACATAAAACAAGTCGCCAAAACGTCATTTTACCATTTAAGGAACATTTCAAAGATAAGGAAGTCCTTATCCTTACCAGATACAGATAAATTAATCCATGCTTTTGTCACCAGGATGGACTATTGCAATGCTATTAGGCTGGCTGTAATTATACCTGTCTAAAGAGCTTACAGCTTATACAAAATGCAGCTGCTTACACACAAAAAAAATATGAACATATTTCCTCCATCCTAGCATCTTTACACTGGCTACCTGTTAAACGTCATTGACTTCAAAATATTACTTATATCTCTTGGTTGGTTGCCTGCATTGAAAGAGGACACCTCATGAAGACGCTCTTTTGTCTGCTTCTGACAGAAGAAGCAATTATCTATGCTGGCAGCAACTGCTGCTGAACAAGTGTACAAAGTCCCTCTAGATGGACTTGATGCAGTTGCTGCTGCAGGTTCAGAAGATGGTTACCGGTGGATTTGTAGCAGTTCCTGTGCCAAACTGCTTTGTTCTGTTGTAAAATAACTGCACTGTAACGTTGTAATTGTTGGTTGATCTGTGATCACCATCTCCATACTCTCTCATGGACAAAAACAAGAAATTTGCCATTAGTCTCTAGTGATGGGTCATTCACAAGTCCACACATATCTGCCACTGGATACATAGCCCAAAATCTGTTTCTTTTACAATATGTGTGCCATCACCTGACTAAAAGAAGGCCACACCTCAGAATATAACCTAACTAGACTGTGCCACCATGAACTATGAAAATGTGCTTGCTCAAATGTAGAAGGCTAGAAGGTCACTAATATTACCAACCATGAAGAACAGAGCACTATGTGCTTCAGGTTATTCGATATTCTACATCCTATAACTGACAGCCATCAACAGCCAACTGCTAGTGTCTCTTTTTCTCTTGCTCTCTCTAACACACACACACAGGCACTCACCTGTCTGTTTGTCTATCTGATCCTTTTACCCTTTCTTTTCTTCACACTTACATAGGCTACGGAAGGCCTTACAGACTTCAGCTGGTACTAGCTATGTAAAAGTCTATTAAACTTGATTTAACAGAGATCTCTGCACTTTGTGCTCTGAATGGGTGTAGACAAGAACTGGCAGAGCAGGCTAGGCCTACACTCAAGCACACTAATAGGCATGAATTGATATTGTAGTATTATTTTTTTAAGCGGACAATTTCGAGAATTTTAGGCACCATTTCTTGTTAAAGAGATCAATCATCAGCCTAAAAATGTTTTGTAATGTTGTATTGTTTATGTGGTCCACTTTTGCACAATACCTTGTAGAATATCTTTGCTTTTTGGCACCAAACCCTATGCTATAATACCAGCAATGTGAGGTTTATGGACAAAACACCAAATTTGACCTTTTCTGAATTTGACCTTTGATTTGGGTCCTTCAAAACCTTCAAAAAAAATGGGAGACATGTTTTTTTTACTCTTAAGAACCCCTAGAAAGATATAATACTCTCCAAAAATTAACATGTGAATCCCACAAGCCCCCAAATTAGACACATAGGCCCCCCTACTATGAGTTTTCTTTCTTTCTTTTCTTTTATTTCTTTGTGCCTGAAGTTATCAGACATTTCTGAAGATTTCATAGGCCTAATGGACACTTCATAGTAGACTATTAGAATAAATATTTGTTGGACCAAACCAGGTAATAAATAAACTTGGGTAGGGTAGACTAGGCTTTAAATTGGTTTGAAATGTTTTAACCTGCAGCTAGGCTACTTACAGATTGTGGCATTGTGCTAGTGTGTCTGGCCACAGAGCGTTTCTTAAAAGACGGCATTACCATGTCAAACACTGTTTTTGTCAATGAACTTGACAAAACGCACCAGCCCAGTTTAGGAGCATTTAATTCAACTATTTAGTTATTCACATTAGCCTTTGGTATACTGATAAAGTGCCTATTTGCTTCACCTTTTGTCGATCTAGATGGCTCAAACTGCACGTATTCTTCATCAAATGAACTCGTTATGTCTATATTTCTGTCCAATATAGCTAACTTTAACAACAGCCTATGCTACGTTGCTACACCAATCTCAATGTCTTTTTCTGGCAGAAGTTGAACGTTTCAACTAGCCCACCTGTGACATCAATAAGCATCTCTCCTCGCCGGGCTCACATTCCAGCTGACATTTCAGACGCATATATCTGTAGTCACACAGACAGGGAGGCTATTCCAGCGCAAGCGTTCTGTTCACGTTGCATCCGCGGCAAAATTTAGCTTCCACTGTTTAAATAGGCTAAATGCATAGGGGCTGCATTCACATAATCGTTGCTGGATCAGACAAGTTTTTAATTGGGCTCTTGTCTTACAAAGAAAGCAAGATGCGTTGCGCCTCTTGGCGTGATTTGTAAAATCAGTTGTAACCCCATCCCCACACACACACACACAATATTTTCTCATCGGATCTGCACAAACCACGTAAGTCCCCTATTTTGGATTCAAAACGGCGAATTTCGCCGAAAGGTGAGGAGTTTTCATGCCTGACTGTTCTTTGACATTAGAACAGCCTAAATGTGGCATGCAACAGCATTTTCTGTTTTGGTAAATGCATTACTCCTCTCTGCACTGCAACTGTTAAAAGATGTAAATGTTAATAGAGACTTTGGTTTTAATTATTTTATTGCTGTATTTTATTTACATCTATTGAATGAAGGAGTATACACACCAAAAAGTTAACATCGAAACTAATAAACCAAGTTTTAAAAAAGCGTATTCAGGTTGTGTATAGCTAGTGTGTTTTTGAAAAGTAACTAAGTAAAGTAATTAGTAAAGTAACGAATTACTTTTGAAAATGAGTAATCAGTAAAGTAACTGGATTACTTTCTTGGATAAGTAATCAGTAATCAGTAACTAATTACTTTTTCCAAGTAACTTGACCAACACTGTTCTTGACTACCCTTGTGTGTATTCTGTGCCCCCTTGCTTCTTATAAAGCTGGTGATTGTGGTATGAAGCCTCAATGCTTGAGTCATTACACTGGTGTCAGAAGTAAACAACGGCGCGCAGAAGATGGCCGCCCCCACTCAGTTAAAGAGTGAAGCAGGGGACCTTACCACTGAGTGGGGGCTGGGATGGTCGTAAGCTATGAAAGGCCTTTTAAGGGCTCCTGAAAAGCAAACAAAGTCCTTTCAACGCCGCCGGAGACAGAGAGCAGAGGAGACTCCCGGAGTGCTCTGCGACCAGGAGGATGAGCCGGGTGACTGGTGGGAAGAAGAGAGTGCGTAGAGCCACGGAAGACTTCTTCCTGTATACGTTTATCACGTATTTTAACTTTCCCCCCGCTGTCTTGCCGTTTTAATATTTTCTAGATTATCCCATATTTTAATACTCTCATAACATTAGCCCTGCCATCGGGCCTGTCTCTTTGTTGCCCTGTTGCTACCCCCTTGCCCTTCCAACATAACTGATGTCTTCAAATCATCATTTTCCTTGCTTGAAGGCGAACTTAGAGTGATGTTAACCTATTTAAAGGGACACCAGGCAACGTTTTCGTGTTAATTAATCATGTTCGTAAGTCAGTATATGGTTAAATGACTCATTACGGGGCGAATGAAGGCTCTTTCGCCCGCCCCTACTGCCTGTAGAAAGAATATCTCACTTGCAAGTTCGGTGTATCCTACCCGCCGACTGAAGCAGGATCAGTTTACAGCACAGTGGCAGGCTAACGAAACGAGATTGTTGCAAACGTGTGTATAATGGCAGAGCCGGCGAAGAAGCAGCGAAAACCCTTGACGGAAGACGGAGGAAAAGGAAAAGAGCTTCAGACCGAGCGAGGGGGAGTTTCATAGAGAAAAAGCATCAGGCTTGATGGAATTATCCGGAGTAAAATGCACTTTAGATCAATTTACGGATGATTGGGAGTACATACGTTCAGTTGACATCAAAATCATGTAATTCGGATGTGTTTTGAGAAAGTTCGATTTTACCGTTTTTAGTCAAAACTCGTTAGCCTGGAAGTGACCAGGGCAAGTCATTTCGCCGCTACAAAACGCTATTTTTATACCTCTTCTACAGTTTAAAACAACATTACACTTACGTGGTAGTGAGTAGAGGGTCCCTAAAGTCAAACCAAAGTATCCCGAGGTCTTTATGTGGTCGGATAAAGAGTCCAGAATGAATTTCATCAAGCCAGTACCTTTCCAGAAATGTTGCTGCTGCAGCTGGCGTCTTTAGGGGAAAGTCCGTAGGAGTTGATTGCTGAGTGTGGAGTAACACACTCTGGAAAATCACAATTTCGTCGCCGTTTTTTTTTTTTTTTTAAACATAGTCCAGTCCATACAACTTCATTTCAATTTCGAAAGAAATACTGGACTATGTTTTTTTTTTTTTTTTTTTTTAAACTGCAACCGAAATTGTGAATTTCCAAAGCATGTTACTCCACAGAAGTCGAACCTTTAGATGAAAATAATAATAAAAAATAATCCGGTAATGAAGTATACTTTCAATCAAAAATCGTTTATTGCCTGTAACTCCGTGATAACAGGACGTACCAGGAAGGCATTTGGCTGAGCAACAGAGGTTAGTATGCTCTATGTTTTGTCCAAATTATGTTTGTCTATCGTTGTTGCAGAGAAAGATGGGAATGCTTCATTCGTCCCACGTTTCAATCGTCCCGGTTGTAGGCCTACCCTATGCTGTGCCACACTATGGTGGGAAAACAGTTAGCGAGAAGGGGAATGAAGAATGTATATGTGTGTGTGGTCTTGGCCTCTTCTACATGGTTTACCATTGCAGCTGGTAGATTAGTCTACAATGGTGGCACTCAACCCTTATTGACTCTCATTTAAATTTAAGGTTAACCATTTAGGTTGAATTTCGGACATTACAGAGATCTGTTTATCACATTTTAAAAGAGAGATCTGCGTCCCCTTGGAATGACAGGAGAGTCAGACCAAATTTTACCAAATTGATTTGTATTCGGCCACTTGAACTAATCCTGTATGTCTGTCATGGCTCTGTGACCTGCCTCAAGGGTGAATCACATAATTCATGTTCCAGACCTAGCACTTCCCACTCCACGTTGACAGTACAGCTGGGTGTGTATGTTACCTCCAGCAACCTGTGTTTGTGGGTGTGTGTGTGTTACCTCTCCAGCAACCTGTGTGTGTGGGTGTGTATGATGTGTTAGTATGCACTGAGGGATCTGAGGCTTCTGAGCAGATATCACACTTGCACACTCATCTTTTCTTCCTGATTTTCCTCTTTTCTGCTCTCCGCCTCTCCCTTTCTTTCACTCTATCTCTCTCTCTATCTGTCTGTGGTGCGATGGTAAGGTGAAAGACACACAATGAGCCAATCCAGTAAGCTGACAGCCACAACAATGCGCTCTCAAATCCTCCTGCAGAGCATGACGCATCCCGCAGGAAAACCCTCCATCTTCAGGCCCTCCAGTCCGACGCACCCAGGAGCCTCTTCAGCTTTTGTGCTGGTATGCTCCACACCGTCTCTCTCTCTCTCTCTCTCTCTCTCTCACACACACACACACCTCTTCTCTCCTCTCTCTTGCATACACACTGTCTCTCTCTCACAAACACACACACACATACTGTACCTCTTCTCTCCTCTCTCTCGCACACACACACACACACACACATACCGTCTCTCCTCTCTCACACACACACCTCTTCCCTCCTCTCTGCATGGTACATCTAATTTCTGTGTGTCGTTTCCACAGTTTGACAAGCTCTGGTGGGAGCGTCTGTCTCTTATCTCCCTCTGCTATGCACAGCCCAACACATCCTGAAGGCAAACTCCCATCTCCCTCTCCTGTGTAGCGTGCACTGGAGAAAAAGTCTGTCTGTAAGATCCCATCTTCCCCCTCTCATCCTCTGTCTTCTCACCCAGAGTGTAACATACTGAAGAACAAATCTGTCTGTGTTGGATCCCGTGCTGGATCGCTGCGGATTAATAACAGCTTTTAGAATGAACCCGGTGCTAGATGGTTCCCAGGGCCAGAAATGCACAACAGATGGGCCAGAATAGAGCCGGATCTGGGCCAGAATAGAGATGAACGCTGGCCGGAATAGAGATATACCTGTTACAGCAGTGGTCTCCAACACGGTGCCCGCGGGACGGCTATGAGGCGCCCCCAGCGCACCTTCTAAAAATAGCCAACAGGTCGCCTGCAGATCACGCTCTAAAAACACGCTCCATTGTGAAGTTTTCAATAGATATTTAAGTCTAGACCAGAACCATTTTAAGAATGTATGTAGCCATACATCTGTAACATTAAATTGATATTGGTGATACCTTACAAATTGTAGCTGCGTTAAATTTTAGCCTTTGGCTCCAAATGGCTCCAAAAGGGCAGCCGTGGCCCACTGGTTAGCACTCAGGACTTATAACCGGAGGGTTGCCGGTTCGAGCACTGACCAGTGGGCCGCAGCTGAAGTGCAAGGCACCTAACCCCTCACTGCTCCCCGAGTGCCGCCGTTGAAGCAGGCAGCTCACTGTGCCGGGATTAGTGTGTGCTTCACCTCACTGTGTGTTCACTGTGTGCTGTTTGTGTTTCACTAATTCACCGATTGGGTTAAATGCAGAGACCAAATTTCCCTCACGGGATCAAAAAAGTATATATACTTATACTTAAATCTGTTTCCCATTCAATCTTTAAACAACAACGGAAGCGGAGCACATACACGCTGCTCACACG
The DNA here is from genome assembly GCF_017589495.1 of Alosa alosa. NCBI lineage: Eukaryota > Metazoa > Chordata > Actinopteri > Clupeiformes > Clupeidae > Alosa > Alosa alosa. The sequence continues at coordinate 2,875,018 of NC_063192.1, read as the reverse complement.
CATAGACAGTAAAGGGGGGAAAAACTTGCTCGTCTGGTGTAGCCAATGGAAGCATATCTTTGCAAAAGTTCTGTGGCCATTCCATGTTCGTCAAACACGGTTCTTGCATGATTGTTCAAGGACTGAAAAACAATTGCTTTAGCTCACAGGCCTTTTCTCCTCCGTAGGCTACTGCCGTATAATAGCGCTGAAAATGTTGTAGCATGCATGACTGAGCAGGACTGTGCATTACCTTTTTTGTCAGATCATAGAGAGATTTCAAGTGTGCAATAACTTTAAAAGGAGTTTTCATATGTTAGGGTGGTGTGGGCGATTACTATTGAAATGTTAAAACAGAATTGTCCACTGAAATCAGAACTTAAACAACCCCTGAATTCATAATGGTGGGTGGGTATAAATTGGGTACAAATTGTAACTCAAATTATTAATTGCACAGAAACATATTTTTTTTTTGTAAAAAAAAAAAAATAGATTAGATTCCCCATGCAAACTTTGAAATGAACAAACTGAACAAAATGTTGGTAGTGTTGCATAGGTTATTGATATTAAATTTGAAAATACAGTTGCTTAATATATAAAGACGTATAGGCTGGCACAATATTGATAATTTAAAAGTAAAAATCACATAGGCCTATTATTTAGGAGGACTACCCTCGCAAAAAAGGGGTGAGGGTATGTTTGTTTCAAATGAGTAGCCCTCCATGTGATTTCGGGTCTTCAGGTAGCCCTCATTCCCAAAAAGGTTGGAGACCCCTGTGTTACAGTATATATATAGTTGGCTTCACTTTGAGCCAATCATAGAAGATGTTACACATTGTGCCACAACTCATTCACTCTTGGCAAGTTATGCCTACTAGACAAAGTTGCACAGGGATCACAAGAAATCCACAATACTAACTACACATGGTCCACAATTCCATCTCAAACACCCTTGACGTGATTTGTTCTCTTCAGAGTACTTAGTTCGTATTGTTTCTATAATGTTCTGAGTGGACATGCAAGCTATATAATGTCCTTGAAGAGCTATTAAGCGTTATTCTTCCACTGACCGTGATTGGACCTCTTCAGCTTCCAATGAAGCAGCTCGCCACCTTGTTTCTTTTAATCAGCGGGGGTTTAGAAGTGGGGAGAAGAAGCATGCTCAAGGAGGACACTGCAGAGACTATCTGTGTGAGTGTGTGTGTCAATTATTTTACCTCAGGGAGACCAGAAACAGCAGGGGATTGAGCCTCTCTGAGAGTGTGTGTGTGTGTGAGAGAGAGAGAGAGCCCCTGGGACTCTATACTTGGTCCTGATACTCTTAATTAACTTCAAGGTTGAAAGTGTGAAATTTAATAAAGGCAAATTAAAAGATGTTAATTTCCTGCTCCGCAGCATTTCCCCACCAAGACTACATTAAATTTAATCATCCCCTAACTGCAGCGGGGTACGGACGAATCTCAGCCTTCATCTGATCCACAGTCAGCTGCCTGCAGAAACAGAGGCTAAAGTCTTCAAGATAATACTATTTGGAAAGGGCGTGTGTATGTGAAGGGGTGTGGTTTTCAGTTGACAGTTGGAGTGTATCCCTTAGATCGTTGACCGTCCTGAGTATTCCACTGCTGAATATGGATTTTTCACATGGATTAATCACCAGTTCTATAACCCAGTTTGGGAAACAGTGGACCAGTTCATTATTATATATTTTTTCCATTTTCCTAATTTTCTACAGCAAAACAATCCACCAAATGCCTAACACCAGATATTATAACATAGTACCAGTGTTTCCCATACATTGACCACCACACAATGATTTTCCAATTGGATGGAATTCTTTCATTGTAGAGCTATGTGCATCTTTGTAAAGCCTCTCCTTGTTTCTCTGTCTCTCAACGAACCTATATGCATGTTTAAAGACAACATTAACAATCCTGCAAGGCATAGAAGATGACTAGAAGGCTAAATTGTGCTTAAATCTGGTTAGCATCATAACCCCGCTGCGCTAATTTGTTAAAAACATTTGCATTCAAGTTAATTCTGCAAACCTACCACCACAAATATAATTAAATTCTGTGGGAAACACTGAGTACATACTCACCAATGTGGAGATGATCTTTCGTTACAAGGAGGTCCTTCAGGGCCCCTTCTATGAAAGGTAGAAAAACTGCCTGCATTGTCCTGGTCCTTTGGGGTAGGCTTTCATTTGGACCCTATTCTTAGAAGAGGCCAGGAGGTTCCTTTCTCCTTTCATGTCCACTCCGACACTAAACATCTTGTTTATGCTTAACAGTGCAACTCTTTATTCAACTTAGAAACAATTGGAAGGTTTGAGACCACTGAGTGGCATGATTCAACTATATGAGCCATATAAAAAAAGCCTTGATCTATTATAATTCAATCTCCTCGGTTTACTTTGCCATAATCATTCAGTATTTGTGATCCTAAATTTTGAATACCAAACAGATTGAAATGAAATATAGAATTTTTCCAGCAGACACAATGCGAAAAGCAGTTTTTTAATACAGTACAACCAGAGCTTCAGCTGCTTTGTTAAATGTTAAATGCTGTTGTTGCCTTGTCAGAAAGAGTGGATGGACAGTGACCTTGGATAGTCTTATCAAATCTGGACTGGCATATTGATAGTTGCAGTGCATGCATCTTGACAGTCCTGCGTATTACAGAGTGTCCACAACTATTGAATGTTGTTGATCCACTAAATCTGCAGCTCAATGTTTGGAGGCAGCAGGTGGATTGTACATACACACAACTGGCATGCAGCGTAAAAGCAACGACTGAAATATGGAGTATAACCTAGGCTACAGTATGAAACCTGTTCCGTATGCAAATACAGATCATGAGCAAGGTATGGCTAGTATTTCACACACAAACAACATACTTCAAGAGCAGGGGGTTTGGTGTTCACCATCAACCGAATTGTGAAAGCTAAATGTTGGCAGATATGACATTATCTGAACTTTGCATTTGATACTAATGAAAAAAACTAGGGCCATTATGCACACAGTTTTAAGCAAAGATTGACACATTGTGGCCCTGATACTATGAAAAATAGTCTTTGAGAATCTGTCTGTCTATTACGAACAACATGACTTTGAGGATCTGTCTGTCTGTTACGAACAACATGACGTTTTTCTTGATTGGCACAGAACATTTGCAGAAGGCTGTTGGCAGGTGTGTGCACCAGATTGCTTTTAAGTTTAGATGTATAAAGTTTATTTTTAACACTCACAAGTGTTGTTTTCTGAATCATTTCCCTGTAGATTTAAAAGAAAACATTTCAGGCAAACATCCTCAATAAGTGTGTGTGCATACACGCAAGTGTTTTTATTTCTGCTGGTGTGTGTGTGTGTGTGTCTCGTCACGTCATGATTGGAGAGCACCTGATTGCTCTTCCTCCAGACGCCTCTCCATCACCTCTGGCCTGACATGTCTGAAGTGTAAACTCTGTACGTTAACTCTGACCTGACATGTCTGAAGTGTTAAAGGGGAACTTGGCAACTATTTCAATGTAATAAACCTGTTTAGAAATCATTTGGATGGTTAAATGACCTGTTCCCGTGAAAATGGTGACTTTCCCCGCTGCGCCTACCATCCCCAGGCGGAAAACCAACCTTGCAACATTGAGACTACCGTCCCGGAAAGAGAAGTGAGAAACAAGAAACTCGTTTTAAATCGTGTTTCTTACCTTGTAACATCCACATAGTTCTGCCAAACTTGTGCAAACCGTTCGCTAGCTTGTAAACAAATCCATGTGCTTTATCGTACAGTTTGAAATAGCATAATGCACAATTTCTCCAGCAGAGGGGGAAATCCTGCCAAGTTTCTCTTTAACTCTGTAACTAGTCTTTTCCACATATAGGTCTTTTCTACCGTCAGAGAACCAGCTCCGTTAGCGAACCAACATTTGAACCAGACGTAGCATTTCAACCAAACAAAAAAACGGTTCGGAACGTGGCACTTTGGTTCAGCGCTTGAACCAGAAAATAGTTGTTTTTTCCTGTGAACTGAAGTGGGCGTGTCACTTTACCGTTCAGAGGGGAGAAGGCTTAAACCATGCGGTTTTCCCTCCATATCAACTGTTGCCATTTGTAAACAAAACTAGTCAACTACTGTAGCACTAGTCTGCAGATGTTAACTAGCATTTTACACAGCTAATGTCTGCCGTTTTTATGGGTCAACTGTCATATCATTCTCCCGTTCATGCATCTCATTAACTGTTGTTTTGCATGCAACACCCATTGTTGAAACTGGTGGAAATACGGGCTGGTTCACTTGATAGCACCACAACTCAAAGAATTCTGATCGGAACCGGTTCAAGAATGGGTTCACTGTCGGTGAAAAAAAATGCTTATATAGTCCCAAACTCAGTCCAGAAAATGGACCAAAACAAAAGGGACTCAGTTCATTTTGTATTCACATTATGAGTTCATTTGAAAGAGGATTCATCTTTCTGGTGTACTTCAACTCTGATGGGGCCTCAGTCTTCTTCATGTTCACTATACCTTCTCTGCGGATCTCAGACCTGCTTTGCATTATGGGCTATGTAGTTGCTCTTGGTTAGTTATGTATTTTCTGCTTTGCATTATGGGCTATGTAGTTGCTATGTTAGTTATGTATTTTCATCATCATTCATTATCAGCTTGAAATAATTATCATAACTCATAATTGGTGTGGTGATTTATTTCTGATCTGAAGTTATTGCAAATATCCTCTTGAACTGTCAGTCAACACGCCAGCCAATCGCACTTTCTAATTCAGTGGTAGGCCCGGCCCACCTGGTTACTGTTGCTACTGTATGTCCAACTTTAGCTCACGTCCAAAATGACAAGTGAACGTCAGCAGCCTGTTAACTGCGCTGCACAGTCTCTCATATGTTTGCAATGAGAGTTTGACAGAGATAATAGCCTAGCAAATCATGAAAAATGATGAGCAATGTAATCCAATGTTCGCTGATTTCTACTTTGTTAGTTACCAATAGCTTGGATGAAAAGATTTTCAGCCTAACGTTAACATTAGAACACACATGTTTGGTTGTAGCCAATTTAACGTTACAAATGTCTGCCTAATATGAGCCCAATGATAATAGTTTATTTTATATAATAAACAACATGCTGCCCTCTCTTTTGGCAATGGCAAGTCAAGTAGGACAAAATAGGCTAGCCTACAATGCAAAATGTGCAAGAGAACCCAGGGCGATTTGTGTTCACAATGCACTGCGCCGTGGACTTCAAAGCGAACTACACCAAGACTACCTCCCAAGTTCAGTTGGCATGTTCACATATGCACAAAAAATGCTGATCTGAGTTTGTTTAGAAACCTGAAAGGAACCGACTGTTTATTTTTATGGGGGGCTCTTAATGGCTCTTGATGAAATGTCTGAAAAGTTTGGGAAAAGATCTTGAATTGTCTTGAATTGAAAAAGTTAAGTTGTTTTTCATATTTTGTCCCTTTAAGGCCTCACAGAAAACAGAAAGAAAAATATTGTGATAAATAGTGTTTACTCCAGTATTTTTTTAAACCACATTATTCCAAAAGTGTCTGCCTATCCTGAGGACACTTGCAGTCTTTGTCTGCGTGTGTATATTTGTGTTTAGTCTCTTTGTAAGAGTGTGCATGTCTTCATGATTGAGAGTGTGTGTGTGCTATTGTCTTACTACATGTCTTTAATTAGTGTGCATGTTCGCTGTTCTCAGTCTGTTGAGGCGTTCTGCAGTGATGCCTTTGAACAGGCCAAAGCCAGCCACTGCAGTCTCCCACAATCCCCCGGGATTCATCTTCCCGAAAGCAGATGACAAGCACTCATTACACACGCAGATATGGCAGCAGCCGTGTTAAACAGTTAAACAGTGGAGCGCCAGGCTGCCGAAGCCAAATCATTTAAGCTCCTCTTTGAATTTAAGCGAGTCTCCTTGCTGTCACTTTCCCTCTCTTAAAGAGGTGTGTTTCTCTCTGATCACCAGTCACTGTGAAATAGCATTAATGTGCTTCAGACTGCGTCCATAAACTCACTGTCTCACAGGCGACAAGCACGAGGCTGAGCGAACGCACATGGGATTTCAGCATTTGGGACTCTTTTGGATATCAAAGAGAAATTCTGATAGAGATTTTAAACGGGAATGATGGTTCACCCAGAAAAATGACGAATCTATCATTAGTCTGTGGAAACCAGTAGGCTATTGTTCGATTCTCTCTGATGTGTCTCTGTGAGTGGCAGGATAATCCATTGCTCCCATTATCAGGCGTGTAGCTCGTCTTAGCTAACTCTCTGCTAACATTGCAGCACTGTGACAGGTGATTAAAAACCACTGTACAGATTCTTTTATCCTTTATTCTTGCTTATTTATTGTTTGTTATATATTTTTTTTTCTATGCATAAAGTCCCACAGAGAAAAGTCTCTCATCAGGGAGGGAAATGAAAAAATGGCCTTAAAAATTAACTAAATCATCCCGCAAACATCACAGCACTGAACAGCATCAATGATACACTATCACCAAACTATAATATTATAATTATATATAATAATATATACAATTGAGTACATATATCTACAATCCTTGAGCGATCATGAAAATGTGTTGTATATTTGTTATGCAAAAAACTGTTGGACTGTTGAGTATCACACAAGCACTTCACTGCATGTGAGGCCGTGTTGAGTATGTATGTATCCGGAAGGCACTGTACTGTACGTAACCGGAAGTACCACAACGTGTCCTACCAAGCATGAAACAGCAAACTGTTAAATATGACTAACAGACATTCTCAACTGTTAGGCCTACTGGTTTTGTCCTACCCTCATTGACACCATACCCTTTTTAATTTACCAAAGGTTCGTATAGGTATTCCCAGGCTAGTTTTGTCCAGTAGGATTAGGATTTCAATCAATATCGATTTCTTATAGGATTTTGTTTAATCTCTGTGAAGTCCTGTTAGTGCTGCTGCTCATTAGGCTATTCAACATGTTTGATAACATTGGTCTCCCAGTCCAGATAAAGTTGGGTGGATGTTTCTAGACAAGAAAGGTAATGTATTTGAATTTTATTTAATTACTAACTTTGTGCTAATTTGTGCTTATTTTAAACTTTAAATATTCACAAACGTTTTGATGAGGCTTAAGATACAATATGTGACATGAAGGTGAAGAGTTCTGCTCAAACAAGCAAGGATAACGTTAGCATTGTAGATAACGCAAACTTTTTAGACAAATTAGCTGTAAATTAACTTTCTCTCAGAAGTCATGTAAGGTAAGGTAAGTTAAATTAGATTCTTCTAACCTAACGGCTGTAGATAAAACTGAAGTTAGACTGTAAGGTATGTTGCTAGTTAACAATACAGTTTTGTTTGATAAGTTAGCTGCTATTTACCTAGCTAGCTACCTAGCCGCTAATGTTAACCTTCTCGTGGTATCGTAAGACCCCCCAATTATCACCACTTTCGTTCAGAAATTCTAAAACAACGTTGTTTTTTAACACTTCAAAATAACATTGGCTAAATGAACCTTACATTTTTCAGTAGCCATACAGTAGGTGTGTAGATTTGAACAAAATCTGGTTTGGTTGGCACATGAATGGTTAGACCGAGAATTCTCGTCATGAAATAAAAATTCCACTGGAGCTCCAAGCGGTTGTGTGCACGCAGCCTTACAACACTGTTTTCAGCTCTTCGAGTCACGGTAAAATGTAATTTTTGGTACATAGCTAATTTAGATACATCTATGGTGTGGGTGGTTGCGTTTCTTAGGAGTCCGCAGGAGTGACACATCCACGCAAGACGGCGGAAATACGGGACCGACGGTAATAGGGGGAGTTCCGATAAGTTTGATGGCACAGGTGGCTAACATGAGCTAAGGATAACATTGGCTTCCTGTGTGTAACAGTTGACTTGTTAAAAAAAAAGTTGGAATGTTAAAGTAACAGCCTAAGGTCAACTTGATGTCACATTGGCTCGTGGATGACCATAAGTGGGTTTCTAATTCTGTCATGCTCAATACTTTATGCTCCAATTGAAACCCATGATTTCATTGCATGAATATCTATTAAAATGTAAAATGTTTTTTGCACATCTTTTTGGAGAGCAGTGGGAATGAATTCAATAGGAAATACATTCCGATTAAAAAAATGTATCGGATTTATTTGATTGGTTTTGAAAATTCTATAGGGGTCTTATGAGGATTTAAATATAGGATTCCAACAGAAACAATCCTATAGGATTCCTATCATATTTTGAAACAAAAATCCTACATGAGTTGTACTAGGATTATCCTACAGGATTCCAACTTAAACACAAACCCTATCATATTTTGGAATGAAAGGAGTCGTACTAGAATTATAATATAAAATATGATGATAGGATTGCTGTTTCTAATGGAATCCCTTAACATTTTTGACTAGGGATGGCTGATTGGCTAACACATTCTGACCATTTTGACTCGTAAAGCTTCTGAAATCTGCCAATGATTCCTCAAGGAATTAACCATTTTCAATGCCAGATTTTGGCACTTTTTGAAAGCTTCCACTAACGTCATGACATTTTATGGCTCACTGACCTCTTTGAGGTTGTGTATCTGAGTTGTTTGATGAAGAACTGCTGATGCAGGTTAACCTGGAAAAAATCCAAACTCATTCACAAAGTGAATAGAGTCTGGTGACTCTCGATTGGGAAACGTTTGCAACACTTGCATCGTGACGGGCACTAACTTTGGTGTTCCAGACTAAATCTCCCTGAAAGAAGATCTAGGTGGACGGGGCCAGACTAGATGCAGGTCCTCCTGCTGTAACAAACATGTCGGTGAGTTTGGCACATTTGGCAGTGTCTGTCTGAAGCGTCTCTGCCACATTTAACAGAGTCTGTCTGAAGCATCTCTGCCACATTTGGCAAAGTCTGTCTGAAGCGTCTTTTGCCACATTTGGCAGAGTCTGTCTGCCTGTTACTTTTTCTTGTGTAATTTCTCTGCATGTCCTGTACGTTTCTTCTCACTCAGACTATTCTGCACACTAACACTGCGCGCAGGCACAGAGCCCAAAGGGGGAGGTGTTTAAAGATGTGATTGGGCCAGCCCAGTGTCAATCAGGCAAAGGACCCAAAAAGCACGCCAGCCTTCCAGGAAAATGCCCGACGGCCAGATGACTAGTCCGTCCCTGTCTGTAGGTTAACCAGCTTCAACAGACTGCCCCTATTGGTTAGGGTTAACAGGCTTCAACAGGCTGCTCCTTGCCCTAATTTCTCTCTATGCCGCGTAGCTCAACCTTGTCAACTCAACACTAGAACTCTCTAACCCGACGTGTATAAGAGCTTTCATTCCTTTATTTGTTTATTTCTGTCTACGCTGCGTAGCTCAACATTTTAACTCTCCAACCCGACGTGTATAAGGGCTTTCATTCCTCTGCTGGGTCATTCTACGAAACCGGTGCCTTTTGCGTCCGGTCCATTTCATGAGCTCTCAACAATGTACAAATGTGGCAAAATGTATTTCAAAGGATCAAACCTGTTAATTTAAGTGTTATGAATTACATAATGCATATTTCAATATCATTGTAAATATAAATCCTACACTTTTTAGTCATTTTTACCAAGGACATGGCCAATTTCCCCATGTCCGGAAAGTCACATATGGAATTCGCACCTAACATATTAATTTAAAAAAATCATTTTTTAACCAAATTTTCATTAATGTCATGATTAAAAGTATGCTCTTGATACTATACTATATGTTTTCTTTAAATAAAAGTATGATTTCCCATACAAAAATCATGATTAATGCCGGTCCCGTAGTTTTACATACCACCCCGTAACGCTTACATGTTCTGGCTATTACAAAGACACTGTTTCTTTAAGTGACATCACAGACAGCAGATGACATCACTCAAACCCTTGCAGGAGCCAAGGTCTCAAGCAGGCAAGTTCCCACACAATTTGATATGCTTTATTTGCTCTTTTTGGTAGTTAGATAGGGTCCGCTAAGCTTAACCTTACCACCCCATAACGTATAATAGATAGGGAAACTGTTAAATTAGGTTTTTATTTTCAACTATAATGTAAAGTGAATTAAATTTAATGATATATTTGCTAGCTTAGCTAGTCAATAACAGTGCTAGCTGCACTCATTCTGAGGTGAAATTTACCACCCCATAACATACCACCCCATAACACTTTGTATCGTTATGGGGTGGTAAGGGGAATGTAGAGTGGTTGTCATTGCCATTTAGATTACACAATTCATAAATACAATTCATATTATATTTATATATAGTTTTACATACTGTGATGACTGGGGAAACCTCTGTTCTTTCTGCAGTGAGCCCTTAGCAACGAGTCCATAGCAACCAGCTAATCTGTTGAATGCTGGTTCCTCAGTATGCATTGGTCACTGTTAATATTTTATGACTATATTGTATGCCAATGTTAGCCTGCTGGAGACTATTGTGGTGAGAAATAATTATTATTATTATAAACAGCTTAACTAGTTGTGATGGACTTGTTGCGAAGGGCTAACTACAGGCAGAACGGAGGTTTCTGCGGTCATCACAGCAAATTAATGCATTTCAAAATGTGAGAGTACTTAGCTTTTTTGTGTATCTAGTGACAACCCGGTCATGAACTCTCTCTCTCTGTCTCTCTCAACTTGGCACACACACACCTAGTCAGTGTAAATAATTATGATAATTTTCATAATTTGCAGACAATTATGGCTCCAATGAGCAATGCTGAACGACAGCGACTGTTCCGTGCTCGCCGCAATGCAGACCCAGAGAGGAGGCAGCAGTATCTAGAGATGGAGCAGCAAAGATGGAGACGAGATGTCGAAAGAGGGAAGAAGTTGTTGATCAAAGATCTGAGTGAGAGGGACCAACGACAGTTAAAGAAAAAGTGGAAGGAACAGAATGAAAAGAGAAAGCAGGCAAAGGCTAGGATGAAGGCTTTTGACACCCCTCCTGAGAGTCCCGAGATTTTCCAGCCAGGATCTGCAGAGAGGCAACAGGCAGGACCTTCAAGGTAGTGTTTAGTTAGGAATAATTAAGTGAAAAGAAGCCTAGTTCAGATAAAGCTAGCTCAACATTGATGCAAAATGACATACATTATGACACTGGGTTCTATTGTTTTAGGCAACTTCAGCAAGGGAGGCAACAGGTCAGGAAGCACCGAGAAAAACTTAAGAAAGAAGTTGAGCTATTAACCAAATTGCTAGAGAAGGAAAAAAAGCGAGCTGAAAAATTCCGAAAAAGATGTTCTCGCCTACGTACAAAGGAATCTCCACGTTCTCGAGTGAATAAGTTTACTAAAACTGGAAAAGTTACCCCAATGATCAGAAGAAAACTCCTCTACCATGAAGCCTTGGTAGAAGAGATAAAGAACAAGTACCTGAAAACAAGAAAAGAGAAAGAAAAACAACTAATTGTGAAGGTATTGGTCGGGAGAATTATTAAGAAATACAGGCTACAAGGATTTGCCGAGAAAACACTGGGGTTTTCAAAAAAACGGCGCAGGCTCCAAGATAATGGCCTTTGCAACACCTCAAGGAAACCCACCAATAGACTGCCCCCTGCCTTAAAAAACAACGTACAATCCTTTTATTGCAGAGATGATGTCAGTCGCATCACTACAGGTCGCAAACAAACACTGACCAGAGGCAAGGTGAAAAAACAGAAAAGGTTTCTGATGGATACCATGAAGAATATCCACAGAAAATTCCTCTCGGAACAAATGCACACAATATCCTACTCCCTTTTCTGTAGGCTGCGGCCATTTTGGGTTGTATTTCCCTCTCTGTCTGACCGGGACACTTGTTTGTGCAAGACACATGATAACCTTGAATTCGTCGTCATGAAGATGTTTCACTTGAAACTCATCAACACCACAGATCTTGAGATGTTAACGAAGATGATATCTTGCGACACAAACAACAAAATCTGCATGTATGATGAGTGCACAGAATGCAAGAACCAACTCATCCTGCTCCCAGAATATGATAAGACAAAGATGGTGTCCTTCGATCAGTGGGGCATAGGTCTGAAAGAAAAAAAGGATGCAAAAGATGGTACCACCACTGTTAGGTACACACTTAAGAAGCAGGTGGAAGATACCCAAGAGAATCTGGTGGATTTGTTCCATGCACTTCTGCATAAGTTTAAACGACATACATTTAACATAACCCAGCAGTTCTTTTACATTAGAGAGTTGAAAAAAACTCTATCAGAGGAAGAGGCAATCATACACATCGACTTCTCTGAAAATTACACCTGCAAGTACAGCTCAGAGATACAGTCTGTACCAAGCTACACTGCACACTGGTGTCCTTTACTGTGGTGAGGCTGTAGTCGTCGTGCCCTTCTGTACAGTGTCACCTTCCAAACATAAGAGTCCTCCAGCCATATGGGAGCACATGGCTCCAGTCCTGGATCATCTGCAGAGTACATACCCTCAAGTGTCAATTCTCCACTTTCTCAGTGATAGGCCGGCTACTCAGTACAAACAGAAAGGGAATCTGTTCCTTTTTAGTACTGAGTTGGCTAGAAGAGGTCTGAAAGGGGGTGCGTGGAACTTTTTTGAAGCCAGCCACGGGAAGGGGGCCCCAGATGGCGTTGGAGGTACCTTAAAAAGAACAGCTGACAAGCTGGTCACTCATGGCCGTGACATCCCGGATCCAAAAATGCGGTTTCAGGCTCTGAGTGAAACAGACACAAAAATCAAATTGTTTTACATTCCGGCTGAAGCTGTGGACCAAGCTGTACTCAACATGCCAGGCCAGATTCCCGCTGTACCAGCTATAATGAAGTGCCACCAAGTGGTGACAATCAGTCCAGGAGAGGTCATGTACAGGGAGGTCAGCTGTATGTGCTCCACAAGAAAGTAGCTGAATTGTGAGTGCTTTTCAACTCTCCATTTCAATTTTACCAAGCCAGCCCAGAAAGCTCCAAATGCCCAAAATGTGAGACAAGAGGCCATTGATTGGGAGAAAGAAAATCTCATTGGGAAGTGGTGCGTGATCAAATATGACGATGACCTGTATCCAGGTATCATCTTGGACATTGATGAAACCCACGCCCAAGTGAAATGCATGTGCAAGGTTAGGGGTGGTGAAAATAAATTTATCTGGCCCATCACTGATGATATTCTCTGGTACCTCTTTGACGATGTCTTGGAAATCATTGAACCGCCACAACCTGTGACATCCCGTCACGTTGGAATCCAGAAGGATGTATGGAAGTGGCTTACCAAGATCTAGGCCTAATCATTTAGTTATGTGAGGCTGCTCTTGGCTGAATATATTCCAGCAATAACAGCAATTATATTCCAGGTAAGAGCATATCTTTGCTTAATGACCAAATTACTGAATTACTTTTCAAACTTATTGTACACAATTATCTCAAATGTCCCATGTGTTTGCGTTTTTTAATATGTTGAGCCTGTTCCTACAAATGTTGGCATTGTCAAATGTGCAATGATATGTGATAAATACAATTGTTTTCTTGTCAATGGTTATGAACATTTCAAAACTAAAATGTACTTTATCTTTTTCAATGATTCTCAAATGTCCCATGTGTTTGCGTTTTTTAATATGTTGAGCCTGTTCCTACAAATTTTGGCATTGTCAAATGTGCAATGATATGTGACAAATACAATTGTTTTCTTGTCAATGATTATGAACATTTCAAAACTAAAACTGTACTTTTATCTTTTTTAATGTACCCAATTGTATGATCATTATATTTCAAAATTGAATGTACTCAATCTTCTTAAATCTATCCATGTTGAATGGACCCAGTATTTCATGACATCATTTTGCATTTTAAACTTTATATCAATAAATATGTTTATATATACTTTGGATCTTGCCTTATTACTACATTAACTGTCCACACATATGTCCAGAATTAATCAAATGATTGTTAAATTATGGAAACAAACAAAATGAACCACCCCGTAACAGGATTTACCACCCCATAACGTGTGTTTTTTTTAAAAAAATACTAGAGAGGGAGTGAAATAGCCCATAAATAAATGTTTGATCATAGTGTGATGAAGTGGGCCTATTTACACATGTAACTTTAATTTGACAATAGGGAGTAAAATAGCCAATATTGTTCAAAACACCAACCAATGGGCATGCAGAATTCATAGTTTGAAGATTAGAATCTAAACTCTGCAAATCTCCCATTAAAAAAACAAACCTATAACTTTTAATATCAAATTAAGGACATTTTTATGACAGGAAAACATGAAATGTTCTGAATTCAATTTATGCATTATGTCTAAAATGGAGCGCGTCTTGTCCGTTACGGGGTGGTAAAAAAAAAAGACACCTGGGCCACAATAAAAAGGAAAATATTAATAGGGATTTATGCCTGAGGTGGGAAAATATGTTTTTATGCAGGTCATATATCTCTTATATCATATGGATGTCTTAAAATATGGCTTGTCCTATATGATTTTTTAAAAAAATGTCAAAGTCAAAAGGCACCGGTTTCGTAGAATGACCCTGCTGCTGTCCTCACTCATCTCTCACGCCAGCCGTCAGAAGTCTTTAGCTAATGAGCAGGAGATGAAACTCAGACCTGCTAATGGTGGAGGTCTTGGACTGGACTGCATGTCGGTAGCAGTTTCATTTGGATCACAGTGTAAATGCAAATGCATTTAATGCAGCTCAGTTGGAGTCAAAGACAGGAAATGGAACAGTGGATATGTCAAAGTGCCGGAAGGGAAGAACATGACACACACACACTCACAAACCAGACAGGTGACCTTGCATGCTTTTTAGCACAAACTCATATACTTCATAATAACTTTCTGAGGAGCAACTGGAGAATCGGGCTGTTGATGTACTGTACGTACTCATCTATAGAAAACAGATGCATACACACATATGGCAAAGATGCTGTTTGCATATGAACTTATGCAAAGACATCCAGAAGCTTCCTGAACGGCTGTTGTGTGTGTGTGTTAGAAGGAGCGTGTTCATCACTGATAGTGCTGTGGGACATGTTTACCCTCTTTTCTATGGTCATGAGACACACACGCGACACTGAGCTAATGTGTGGTGTCTCTTCCTTTTGATAATTCTGTGGTAGGAGACTTGGGTTGGATCTTATCCAACTGAAATAACATTGCAGTAGCACTTCTCCCATCCCTCTCTCTCTCTCTCTCTCAATTCAATTGTGCCCAAAATGCTGCCCCTTTTCTATGGCGAGGCTATGGTCGCTGAGCCTGTACCTTGTCAATAGCTTTCTATACTTGGAATTTTGGATTTGAGTTAAATATGGTGCCAATTTGTAATTAGATTTTATTAATTTATACACATTGAGTTTACTTACTTTAATTTTATCCTTCCAGATGTTAAAGAAGCCCTACGCAGGTCGGGTTATTCCTTCACTGTTTCTGGGTTTTCGCTAGCCTGGCGAGCCAGACCCACATTAAAATGTAGGGTCTGGGCACTCACCGTTCGCAGTGCTCAGTCCGAGGGGCGGGATAATCAGTTGTCTTTCAAATTCGATAGGATATTTGTTTTCAAGTAGCAGGGAATTCAAGCCAAACCGTTGCAACTCTGTCATCAATCATTATGTTAAGCCCACCAAACGACTCTATACACGATTTCAATGGCCTGATTAAGTTTCAATTTCTGGAGCTCACAAGCCAACAGAGTTGCTAGACTAGCCGCTAGGGGCGCATCTAGATTTCTAGGCTAGGTTTTCGCCGGATTTGGGCTTGCATTTTTCACGACATAGCTCCCCCTGCAGCTTCGGTAGCAAGTGACTGCTACGCTAATCCCCCACTAGCTAGCAAGTTAGCCATCAAGAAACCAAGCTAAACACATACAGGGCTTACAATAAAACGGTGGAGCAACCACATTGTTGAAGAGACTATCAAACCACATTACAAAAATGAAGTTCACCCAAGGGTAGGCTACTTACAATTTCAACATCAACAAAGCCAAGTCGGCGTCCGTTTTGCAGTCTTCTTAGAAACTACAATCTGATTACATTTTCGAGGCGCGATTGGATACATCCGCTGAGTCACATCCGGATTTACCCGGTCCGGGTTCAGAAAGTTGCATATTCGTTTTTTCCGCGGAGAAGCGATAGAGGGAGACGAAGCACCCACCAAACAACCGAGAAAGTGTTGTAGAACCATCAGAACGACTCATAATTAAGGTAATTTTTTGCTAAAATTGTTATTAATTGTTTTAATTTTGAAGCAATGGTTGAGTCAATTTTGTTTAGGCCATGTTTTTCAATTAGGTAATCTAGGAGGTTCTTTTCTGGGTTTCCGTCCCTCAGCTGGGCAGCAGTATGGTGGTATACTTGGTTCACTGTGTTGTAGGTGATGCCAGAATTTTGCCGCTCTGTTGTGGATATTGAGAGGGAATCTTCCAAACTCAGCTCTACAACCCATTTTTGAGCAACTCCTGTGTACTCCTAAAATATTTTTGCAGAATTCTAAATTAAAGGAGAATTCCGGTGTGATATTGACCTAAAGTGTGTTGAAACATGATACCGAGTGTGAACGTATGTCTCATAGCCCATCTCGGCTTGTCCCCTGCACTCCAAAATCTGGCGCTAGTTAGCCGATACTACCAACAGCTTTTTCAATGGTGGTGCTTCGGCATCGGGCTAGCCATGCAAATAAATCACTGTTTTACACCATTTACGAGGCTCAATGTATCTCCACACTTCATTGGTAGACTTCTGAGGGCCCTGACATTTAAAACGAGACATTGAGAACTTTGAAAAAGCACTGGTAGTTTACTTACAAGACGATTTATGCAGACAGTATCTTCAAATGAAGTTTAGCGTTGCAGCCATCTTTATTTAGTCACGATAAGTCAGCGACAAGTAAGAATGAACAGGTATGATGAGGATCAGATTCCAAAAAATTCAGTGGAAATGCATGATTCCAGTTTCTTCCAGTAGCAGCAACTGGAATCCATGCATTTCCACTGAATTATTTTTGGAATCTGATCCCTTATCATACCTGTTCATTCTTACTCGTCGCTCGACTTATCGTGACTAAATTCAAGATGGAATTCTCCTTTAAATACCTCAGGCTGGCTTTTTTGCCCCATGTCTCCAAATTGTTTTTGTATTTGGTGCCCCAAATCTCGCTCCCATATAGCAAGATTGATTTCATTACGGAATAACAAAAATAAATGAACCACATTTTTATTGGAGGATTTTATTTAATTAATGATTTCCTTAATATGTAATATGTTTTTCTTGGCTTTTCCGTTAAATCTATGATTGCTTTGTGGAATTATCCGGTATATGAGATTATTAATCCCTAATAACAATAATGTTTTACTTGTTCTAGTGATTGTTTGCCAACTGTAAAATGGTAATTGTTAGATGTTGATTGTTTTTTTCGTACGATTATAATTTTTGATTTTTCATGATTGATTGGTAGGGCCCAAGTTGTGCTATATTCATTTATAACATCAAGGCTTTCTTGTAGTCCCTCTGCCGTTGGTGATAGTATAAGCAGGTCATCTGCTAAGAGTAGACATTTTATCTCTACCCAGGAGAATAGCCTGGCTAACGTCAGACCTCATCTCATTGAGATGGGGTCTGGGAAGTAGATAGATAGATAGATACCGTAGATACTGTATTGATCCCCAAGGGGAAATTCAAGGTCTTTCATTTTCTTGTATTTGAAACGTGGTTTATGAATGCCCAGAGTCGTTTATTGGGCGCTACGAATGTCTATCAAATGCGTCTGTACGTAACTCATAACGGCTTCGGTGTGTCGTCATCGTCTTGCTGCCCTCCCTCCGTTCTGTGATTGGTTCCTTCGTTGAGGTGAAAACGAAGTCCATAGAATTCAGGCTGCCTAGCAGCGTGAATAAAATTGCGCGCGTAAGGCAGCATGGGAAAACCCAGGATAGGAGATTAAGCCCTGGGGAAGAAGTGTTTTCGATGTTGGTGGCCAAATCATTTATATAAAGATTAAATAAAATCGGACAAAGGCAGCAAGCTTGTCGGACTCCTTTAAAAAGATCTACAGTATTACTTTATTATTTATTTTTACACAACATTGATAACATATGATAAGTCCCCCCCCCCCATTTTGCTATTAATTAATTTTAACATTAGTCCCTCGTGCCGAATTGAAATTTTATTTACATGTTTATTTACATCACATTTACATCAATTAATCATCAATTTACATCCTAAAACAACCCTTAACATTCGTTTTCAAAACTGTGCAACTCACCGAGTGGTTAGTGGTGTTCGTTGATGTTCCAAAACAAGTAGCGTGCTTAAATACAGTTTCTGTCGTGGTTTTATTTGGCATTTTGTAAAATCCCATTGATTTCTGTTGGAAGACTCATTGCACGTTGATATTACTGCGCCACCGTCTATGCTTCAGGTTCAAATATTGAGCGGAAGTTTATACACGGTTGTGAGGTGTCTGAATAAATAGTTCCACAATAGGCCTAGCAAATAAGACGGCTGGAAATCATACATTGCCCCGATATATTTGCTAATAATAGTCAACGAACTCCACTAACCACTCGGTGAGTTGCACAGTTTTGAAAACGAACGTTAAGGGTTGTTTTAGGACATGTTTGAGTAGCCTACTACAGTATGCCTGTTGGCAGCCACCCTGAGCAGTCAAAGGCGATTCAAAACGAGTCAGAAAAGTCGAGACAGGACCAATCGTCAAAATTTCGGTGTCCACCACTCTAGTTCATCCAAAACAAACCAGAAAAGGGCCTTAAAGTGCTAAAAACCGGAATTTTCCTTTAATCATGTTAGTTTTGTTATTTTCTTGCTTGAGCCTTAGGACCAACTGGATGAGGGGACTCCTTTAGTTATTACAGGGTTTGAAATGATAGGAGGTGGGGTCACGTGTTTTTAGATGTTGCCAGACTTTGCTGGCTCTCTAATACAAGGGGGTACTGGCCCAATTCTTTCCTGCATGCATGGTGTTTGTTTTCCTGCATGCATGGTGTTTGTTTCTGTTTTCTGAGGATGTTCTGTAGAATTCTGCATTTTTCAAAGTTTTGGTTTGTCAGGGGACACAACAATTCACTGTCATATAGAGCAGTGTTTCTCAAATGGGGGTACGCGTACCCCTGGGGGTACGTGAAGGCACTCCAGGGGGTACGTGAGATTTTAACCCTTAGACGCCGATTGACGCAAAGTGTGTCGAAAAACACACCCTTTCTTTGTTACATTGCTCCGCAACTGTTCATAGCAGCGAGAAGCCTTTATTGTGTGACAGAGAAGTGGGGCTTTCCAACAAGACCACGCACTTGTCTGTACGTTAAAGTATGAAGATTTAAAAAAATCATGAAATTAAATCAAATTGCATCATATTTACAGTCTCTGCGTTCATCCTTCATTGATACATCCTTCTGGGTTATAAAACAGATAAAGTGACAGCAAAATAATAATAATAATAATAATAATAACTTCATATAGCTCGACTTACCTCACGTTTTTGTCTGTTTTTGTGGCAAAGCATGTTTATAATCCAACGCTATTGTGTGTTTCTCTATGGCAAAGAATGTTTATAATCCGGTTTTGAGATCCTAGCAAATTCCTGCATGGCATTCAATTCAAGGCTCACATTGCATCCCAATTTGTTCGACAAAGAAACACCTTTTTTGCCTTTACTTTGTTCATGGCAATGCAGTAAAAAGTTGTAGAGAATCATGAGTGCAGACAGGCACACACAGGCCAACACGTAAACTCGGGTCAAGTCAGGTCAGATCAGTTTGTGTTACAGATATGGAGCGCAGAAAGGTCATTTTTAATCACTAAATAAAAAAAATGGTATTTATTCCTGTAAGGCGCACACCACATATGTCTGTAAATTGCTCAGCCCCAGAGAATCCCTCCACCGTGGCAATGATATTGCCAGATTCAGGACAGTCAGTGTGACAGTCCCTACACACACATGAAATGCATGTAGAGCTATCAAAATATAAGATTTTTTATAATACGCTTTTTTTATTTTAATTCTTTAAAAATCAAAATAAAATCAATGCTAGTACTAATACATGAAATGATGGCAGATCAGAGACTCTGCCGAAAAAAAAATAAATATATATATATGTAAATATGTGTAATATGTGCGTGTGACACTTACAATGACCAGAATAAATCCTTATGAATAAAGGTAGTGAAAATGCCCTAAAAACAGCTTAGGGTACTAAGGGTTAAAATATACATATATTTAAAAAGTAGAATCCATGCAAAAATACTTAAAAAAACAATTCTTTAATAAATATTTCAGGAAAATATAAGTTGTATGTGTTTATTAGTTCCAACGTTTAATAAATTAGACACTGATGGTACAGTGCTCTGTTTTGAGTCTTTTTTCTCAACTAAAAATGCTTTGGGCTGGTTAGGGGGTACTTGGCTGAAAAAATATTTCACAGGGGGTACACCACTGAAAAAAGGTTGAGAACCACTGATATAGAGCAATAGGCTCAATTACGGACTGAAATATTTTGAGCCAAATTCTGATGGGTATTTCAGATTGAAAAGATTTATTTTAATGGCTTAGAAATCCCTTCAAGGTTTTCTCTTTCAATTCATTCATGGCCAAGCTGAAGTTTCTATTTGCACTGATTTTCATCCTAAGGTATGTATAATGTGTTACATGCTCAATTTTTGTTTTAACTAGGGTTAAGTTATTTTCATACATTTCATTCATTATGTCTTCCAGTAGAGTGGTATAAAACAGTACAGGATACTAAAAGTATACTAGCACTGTACCAAGCTGGGGTACAAATTATTTTATTTATTAATTCCAGTGTCCAGTTTACTTAATTTGGCATTAAATCATATCCTTAACAACCTCCCTCTCTGTAAGGCCCCCTCATTTACCTCTACCAAATGAACAACCACCTCACTACAACAACCTTCCTCCGCTACTTCTAAAACCACCAGCCTCCACTGCCGTAGAAAGTCACAAACACACAAAAAGTATTCCTGTAAACATAAGAACTAGTACTTTTCAGGCACATTTGAAAAAAGTATGGTTGATTTTCTTTGAACAAAACTTTATGTGAATGTCGATAGGAGACATTTTATACTTCTTGGTTCACTATAGCTTGTGGTGTTCTGAAGGCACCCTTTACAGTTGGAGAAAAGTTAATTGATACGTTTCAAAAGCAAAGCTTCTCGGTTTGGCACCAGGCTTGTTATGAGAATCATAGGCAGTAAGCCAGACACTGAATCTATGCCAAATCAAGCTCCTTACATTTCCTAATCAGGACTGGATATGTTTTACTGTAGATCAGAGCGGGGGTTTTGGCCAGCTCAGAGACACCAAACAAAACTGATGTCTGTGTTCTCCTGTAGTCAGACTATATATATATATATAGTTTATAAATAGAGTCAGATCATACTCTACTGAGACACACGAGAGGAACCACCACCCAGAGGAAGATGCCTCTGTCCTTAGTGGACATCTGTTTAGAGCAGGGAGAGGGAGGGACAGAGCTGAAGGTGTGTGTGTGTATGGGCACATGCTCCGTCACACACAAACACACACACATGATGAACAGTGTGCCATCTTTTTAGATGACCCAGGGCCATCTCCATGGCAACAAGCCAGTGAAAATGACAGAGCTGTAACCTGATGGTGGGTCTGTCATTAACACCAGAGTTTACCTGAGCTGTCACACACACACACACTGCGCACAAACTACACACAAATACACATATCACATACACACACAGATACACATACCACATATACACTCAGTCATTCATACACACACTATTCGCACACACAGAGACACGCAGTCACCTCATCTCATGGTGGCATCCTCCCGACATTGCTGAAATTTAATAAGAGATTATGCCACCTCTCACTCAATCTACACACACACACACACACACACACAATTGCATCGAACCATAAAAATTGCCTTCTGTTCAACACTATTGCAGCACAAAATTGCTTTATTTTTGGGAAGACATATGCCATCTGTTCTGTGTGTGTATGGGTGTATGTAACAGTGTGTGTGTGTGTGTGAGAGAGAGAGAGAGAGAGGCAAAGCAAGTGAGTTCACAGCACCCATTTTTTCTTTTAAATCTCTGAGAATAATTGCCATGCTAACACTTTTGATGCCTTTAAATTCAAACGATTAACGATCCACCATATGGCTGCTAATACATGTTGATGTTGAAGAGACGAGAAGTGGAGTTTAGAGTATATGAGGGGGCAAGACCAGTACACTAATAGCCAGTGTGTGTGTGTGTGTGTGTGTGTGGGGGGCAGAGACCAGTACACTAATAGGGGGGGGAGCTGTGTTCCTCTGATTCACTTATCAGGGTGAATGACTAAATGTAATGTACCGCACAGTGTGCACCAGAGGTGTCAAACATAAGGACCAGACCAGTCCCGGGGCCAGTAGGTTTCATACCCAGAGGTGTCAAACATAAGGACCAGACCAGATCCAGCCCACCAGTAGGTTTCATACCCAGATGTTTTGGGTAGGAAGGGACAATTAGAAAAAATAAGATATTCTCATCTAGTCTAGCACTACAGATCATTCTCAGGAAGGAAGATGCCGAAAAAACTGATATGGAAGGTGGGGTGTTGCAAGAGAGAAAGAGCAGTGTGTGACAGCAGTATATCGTCAACCACTATGATACCCATACAGAGAAATGATAATGACCATGACAATGACGGCCCCAACGAGGTCTATTCCAACAAATTCGGCCTACTGCCTAATATGACCCTGGTGTACACTAAGATTAACACACAAGGAAACATTAAGTTAAGTCACCACCACAAATATATATATCTCCTTTCAGAAGAGGAATGTGTGAGGAGTTGTCAGCTGTGAAAGTGTGTGTGAGAGCCGTCATTTAAGTATAAGTATATATACTCTTTTGATCCCGTTATGAAAGTGTGCCTGGAGTTGTCAGCTGCGAAAATATGTGTGTGTGTCGACATTTATGAAAGTGTGGGACTGAAATCATCGGCTATGAAAGTGAGTGTGTGCATGTCATCATTTCTAAAAGTGTGTGTCTAGAGTCATCAGCTGGGTGTGTACTGTATGTGTGTGTCGTCATATATACAAGTGTGTGACTGAAGTTGTCCACTTTGAAAGTGTGATATCTCCTCTCTATTTCAGAAAGATGGCCATTGTCCTCCTGCCATCTGCATAGACTCCTAGTCATTATCCATCACCTCCAAACTCTCTCACACACACACACACTCTCATAGACATACACACATACATACACTTACTTTCACTCTGTCTATCAGACACACACACACAATGGAATCCAGGTTGGAAAAGGTCACCTGGCGACGTGCTTCTGTTCCAGGGCGTAATGAGGGCTAAGTATCGGATGCTAATTCCTGCTGGATTAGTGCGCGGCCGCACTGGCTATATCACCTCTGTGAAGCGTTAGCTTTGATCAGCCGCCACATTGTCTTCAGCTTAGCACCTCGGGCTGGCCAGTCATCGCCATGGAGATTGGCTGCGGAGCATGAAAAGGTCTCGCGTCAGGTGGAGAGCTCACACTCGACTCACGTCTCTTTTAAAGCCATCACTCTTTTCATCTCTGCAAAGTGTGTGTGTGTGTGTGTGTGTGTAGGTCCCTGTGGCTTTAGCACTTCTATAGTCTTATGGATTCAGCACATCCTCTTAGCGAAAGCCACTTACAGCTGGAGAGGCCAGGCAGGTGTGGGGAGAGAGTGGATGTGTATTATGCATATGAAGGCATTTGTATGTATACGTGAGTGTATGAGTGTGTTCAAATGTATTGAGATATTGCAGAGGTGTATGAGTGTGTGTTCAAATGTATTGAGATATTGCAGAGGTGTGTGAGTGTGTGTTCAAATGTATTGAGATATTGCAGAGGTGTGTATTAGTGTGTGTTCAAATGTATTGAGATATTGCAGAGGTGTGTATTAGTGTGTGTCTTCAAATGTATTGAGATATTGCAGAGGAGTGTATGAGTGTGTGTTCAAATGTATTGAGATATTGCAGAGGTGTTTCTTTTCCTCTTCTGTAGTGTGTGTGTGTGTGTGTGTGATTATTGATGAGGAAGCGCTTTCAGACAGGGGCAGGATGGTATTGTGTGTGTGTGCAGAAGTGACGGTGGGCCTGACTCAAGGTTAGTCTTTCAAGATGAGATGCCCTTGTGTATAGGCCATCGGCCAATACCATCCTGCTCCTGTATGAAAGATCCTCCTGTGCGCTGTCTGAAAAGGCCCCTTCATTTGATGAACACACACAAGATAACCCCACATCCACACACACACACTAATCACACACAAGATACCACCCCCACACACACACACACACACACACACACTAATCACACACAAGATCCCCCCCACACACACACACACACACACACTAATCACACACAAGATAACCCCCCCCACACACTAATCACACACAAGATTAACACCCCCCCACACACACTAATCACACATGATACTAATCCACCATTAAAGTAACCATATGTAAGAAATGTATTTCAATTAATCATAAAATGGCCCTGATATGTCACTAGACATTAAGAAATCATGTTCATTTCAAATACTTATATCACTGACAACAGTAGTCCGGCCAGGATATTGTCATTTAAAATGTGAAGTTGCAGCCCTCAACTGATGTTCATGCTGTCATGTTGTGTTTTGGCCTGATGCGCCACCCTCCACCTATCTACTAATCACGAAGTCAGTAGTGTTTTGGCATCCAGATCCGGTTGCCAGCTCTGCCAGTCACGGGGGAGGGGATACACCGCTCTACAGTAATTAGATTGCAGTACCAGTTTTGGCCACAATCTTACATACGGTTCCTTTAACAGTAATAACACAAACACTGGAACATCACCACCAATCACACACACACATTATGGATGCATGCACATCTCACACAGCACCTTAAGCACTAATAACCATTAACACATGCTATAATATGCCTGTAGTGCACACAGTTTGCCATATATCTCCATGCACACAAACACACACACAGGCTGCAATAGTAGTTTCATCGCTGCAGCTCTGAGTTAATGGCCAATCCAAACGGAGGGAGATTTATGAGAAGATGAAGCTCTTCCCTGGAGTGGAGGAGGAGAGGGGCAGGGGGCGGGGGATCTCTCGTCTGTGTCCACAGCAGACACTCTGCCTCTTAAGCCCCAACCACTGCCACCCAAGAGAGAAGGACAGGGAGGGAGAGAGAAAAGGAGAGTGGTAAAGGAAGGAGAGATAGAGGCAGGGAAAGACTCATTTAAAAAAGAGTTGAAGTGAGAGATGAGAAGACAGGGAGAAGAAGAAACAGATGGTGGTAGCTGTGTTTACATCAGACAGACAGACAGACAGATGGTGGTAGCTGTGTTTAAATCAGACAGACAGACAGATGGTGGCAGCTGTGTTTACATCAGACAGACAGATGGTGGTAGCTGTGTTTTAATCAGACAGACAGGTGGTAGTTGGGCCCTGTGTTGCTAAATGTTTGATACCCGCAGGTTTGTCCTGGAAGAGAGTTTATGTCGGACCCCTGCAGCTCTGTCCTCCTGCAGCTCTGTCCTGCATCTCTGTCCTCCTGTCATGCAGCTCTGTCCTGCTGTTCTGTCCTCCTGTCCTGCAGCTCTGTCCTCTTGCAGCTCCGTCTTCCTGTCCTGCATCTCTGTCCTCCTGTCCTGCAGCTCTGTCCTCCTGTCCTGCAGCTCTGTCCTCCTGTCCTGCAGCTCTGTCCTCTTGCAGCTCCGTCTTCCTGTCCTGCATCTCTGTCCTCCTGCAGCTCTGTACTCCTGTCCTGCAGCTCTGTCCTCTTGCAGCTCTGTACTCTATCCTGCAGCTCTGTCCTCCTGCAGCTCTGCTGTGTGTGCAGCCTGCAGACATTACTGTGTGATGAGTGTGTGTGTGTGTGTGTGTGCGTGCAGCCTGCAGACATTACTGTGTGATGAGTGTGTGTGTGTGTGTGTGTGTTTGTACAGCCTGCAGATATTACTGTGTGATGAGTGTGTGTGTGTGCAGCCTGCAGACACTACTGTGTGATGAGTGTGTGTGTGTGCGTGCAGCCTGCAGACATTACTGTGTGATGAGTGTGTGTGTGTGTGTGTGCAGCCTGCAGACATTACTGTGTGATGAGTGTGTGTGTGTGTGTGTGAGCCTGCAGACATTACTGTGTGATGAGAGTGTGTGTGTATTTGTGCAGCCTGCAGACATTACTGTGTGATGAGTGTGTGTGTGTGTGTGTGTGTGTAATGAGTGTAGCCTGCAGACATTACCGTATGTGAAAACAGCCCGACTGCTGCACTTCACTACAGACTGAAGTTACTTAGATAAAACAGTTTAAAAAAGTTGATTACTGGACTTGAGATTTGATGCATATTTAATCTATGGTTGTGCATACAGTAGAGTAGAATGATAAAACAGTTTTAAAAAGTTGACTGCTGGACTTGGGATTTGATGCATATTTAATCTATTGTTGTGCATACAATAGAGTGCACGTAGACAGACGTAATACCCTAGTCTAGCAGATGGGGAAGTGGATGACGTGAAAGTGAAAGTACAACATTTGAAAGGCAAACAAAAGTTGAGGTTTCTTTTAACAAACTACAATGAATGCTATTTGGTGCTCTGATACTGATTCTGTTGTCCCTGAAAGTTTCTGTAATTGATACAATTAACTGCAATCTGGATCACACCTGCTTTTAAAAGACAGAAGTTTTGTCCACCGCAAAACAGCACAGATAGCCATTCTGGCATGCAAAATGTGCATTAATCCATGTGTGATCAGTTTTGTACATAAGATGCTAGTTTTTAAGGTGCAAAGAGCATCTTATTATACAGCTGTAGTTCAGAGATTCATCTTTGTACATCAATAGACATCTGTAAATAATGTTATAAACATGTGTGTGTAAATGCACATGCCAATATGTGTTCAAGTGAGTGAGTGTGTGTAAGCATGAGAGAATGTATGTGTGTGTGTGTGCATTTGTGACTATGAGTGGGCATGTGTGTGTATTTATGTGCAAGTGCCTGTTTGTGTGTATGCGTCTGTGATTAAATGTACAGTATGCGTGGGTATGTTGGTGTGTTCATGCTGTCTGCATAGGGAACGTGTTATGAGTATTTGTTAATGTGGGTATACTGTTTCTGTGTGTGTTAATGTGGGTATAATGTGTGCGTATGTGTGTTAATGTGGATGTAATGTGTGTGTGTGTGTGTTAATGTGGGTGTAATGTGTGTGTGTGTGTGTTAATGTGGGTGTAATGTTGCCTCACATCCTGGGTTGTTTAGCTCCCCCATAAACCTGAGTGTGTGTGAGTGGGTGTGTCTGGGTGTGCCTGAGTGTGTGTGAGTGTATGTGTGTGAGTGTGTCTGGGTGTGTGTGAGTTTGCCTGAGTGTGTCTGGGTGTGAGTGTGTGTGTCTGGGTGTGAGTGTGTCTGGGTGAGTGTGAGTGTGTCTGGGTGTGAGTGTGTGTGTCTGTGTGTGTGGGTGTGAGTGAGTGTGTCTGGGTGTGAGTGAGTGGGTGGATGTGTGTCTGGGTGTGAGTGCGTGTGGGTGTGTGTGAGTGCTTATTTGCATAGAGTTTTGCAACTTGCATCGTGTTTATCTATGACCTTGATTGTTCTCTCATTTTTGTATGTTGTGTCGTGGAAAAACCGGTCCACTTCCGAATCCACTGAACAATTTATCACTTAACTACTTACTAATTAGCACTCTGGAACAAAGCGTCCGAAGGAGACAATGCAGACAGGAGATCTCTGAAGACTGTTGATCTGTATTCACCGTATTGCAGTGATAGTCCAGCCTAAACGATGTCCAGACCAGGTGTCAAGCAATAGGGTGATGTGAGATGTCATCAGCTGGCGCCCCCGATGAGATCTGACTAACAGGTGGCTGCGACCTATCTTTTATACTCCTTAACCTTGGGGTTGGGCCCTCTCGCCACCCTCGAAAGACACCTGTTGGCCTATCAGCATCCACCAAGGTTACAACTATTGGTGGAACCCATTGTCTCATCATGCATAAATTATATGCAAAACTGTCTCCTTCTGGTTTTTTTTCCCAGATTCTGTTTTTTTCCAGTTGTAACAGGGCTTCTTATCTTGCCACCTGTTACTTGGCCTTGCTGTTACTACCATTACATCATCCAATTACATCATCCTCTCGCTCTCGACCATCTAGTTCACTGTGAACTCCTTCACCTCGACCATCTAGCCAGGTGTCACTGTGAACTCCTTCACCCCCTCGACCATCCAGCCAGGTGTCACTGTGAACTCTCTCACCCCACTCCTTGACTGCTGGTCTGGTCTGTTTAAGATGTGTACAGGCCTTGAAGTCTCATAATAATTGCAGTAATATCAAAGTTTATAAAAACCATACATGCATCCGTTAAGTCATAGAAATCCACCACAGTTGCTAATGAATACATGTAGATAAATGCAAGTCTGTATATTTGAGCTACATAGACCTTCCCATGTAGTCTCAGAGCCTTTTGTGTGGGTGTGTAGGAAGAAATTGAGATGTCCAAGACCTCTCTGTGTGAATGTATGCGTGTATGAAAAGTGAGATGACATTTTCCCGTCTTATAACTGTGGGCGGGGCTGGATCTGTGCCATATCCTGCTGTCCTCCATTGGCACTGTTTACTTGTGTGTGTGTGTGTGTTTTACTTTTGTGTGTTCTCTGTGCATGAGTAAGTACTTGGCATGGCAGGTTGTCAGACTAATTGTGAGCTAAATTCACATAGCTAGAAAAACATCACAGGCACCTACCTACACACACACTGTCAGAAAACAGTTATGTTGAAACTGGAGGATTCCCTTCAATGCAGCCAGCCACAGTCAGCACACACACACACACACACACCAGAGAAAAGGAGGAAGAGAGAGGAGCGCAAGATGAGAGGAAAAGAAGAGGAGGTGGAGTGGATGTATGTGAGGAGTTTCCCCTGAGGCAGTTCATGACTAAGTCATAGCTCAGGGACGGCATTACCACAACACAGCAGCTAATCGATGCAGAAATCAGCATTCTAAAGCCCCTTTCATTTCACTTTCACTTCCTGTCAGATGTACAGCCGCGAAGGTCAAAGGTCAGACACCGGTGCAGGTCATCCTGGGAGGCTGAGGACGAGATGGTTATGGTGATTAGGTCCGCAGTTTTCCACTGTCGGTACGTGGGAGAAATCTTTCAATGGGAAGCTATTTAAAAGGCCCCTTAAATAGTTTTTATTTACCTTAAAATAACATTTCCAACATAATTTTGATGGCACATAAACTCTAATAAACAGGGCGAATGGCACTTCTGCCGCACTCTGAACTTTATCACTTGTAAATCAGCCATTGGAATTTTGTTATTTGGGTAGGAACACTGTCCCCCCTCCAAAATCAAAATGGAAAAGAGCTTCTATGGTACAGGAACTCAGATCTCTTTCTGCAGACTGCTGTCGGTGCACTCCCTCTGTATTTTATTGGATGCTCATACTTTGTAGCAAAAGATGCACATTTAGTTTGTTTATTATTGCGCTTCTCAACTGTAGGGGGAGGCCGAGAGCAAATCTTCCTCAGTGCTGCTTTAATAGGTAAGTCTTTGAGCTAGGAACTCTTTCAGCAGTGAAATGTTGCAGTAGGGACATTTTTCAGAGGAGAACCATCTCATGTAGGTTTGTGCACGGTTAGAACTTTGGAACAGGGTAAGAACTCATGGGAAGATAACAGTTAGAACTCTAGAACAGAATTCCCTTGAGAATGAAATAATGGCACTGAGACAGAAGAACTCATCAGTAACTACCACACAATGCATGTGAGTATAGGTGAATGGGAAACAGTTTTCAGAAATGGTTAATCTTGTTCTCTGCACATTAATATTTCTTCGTCTTTCTCTCTCACACACACACACACACACACACACACCTTTAATTATGAACACAACTTTTTCATTGTTAATTTCCAATGTGTTTATGGCAGGTTGTTTTACTTCCTCTTGCATATGTCACAGTGGAGTCCTGGCTCACACAGGTGACTGGCACAGGGGAGGAGGGGCTGATAGAAGTGCCGTGTGTATGTGTACATGTGTCTGTGTGTGTATGTACGTGTGTCAATGGAGGAGAGACTGATAGAAGTGCTGTGTGTGTGTGTGTGTGTATGTCACAATGGAAGTCCTGGCTCACACACACACATCTGCAGTGGCGTGCACAGACATTTTGGGGGGCAGGTGCTCAGGGGGGCACTTTTTAGCACACGTGGAACACTTAATTATAAAAAAAATTACACGCACATGTTGAATGAAATTTTACTTGTGCTGCAATTAGTAAATCAATATACAATTAAGACAATAAAGAGACCAAAATGTGGTAATTTATGTTGCCTAACAAAACCTATACAACAGAAAACGTTCGTCTTAACACATAGATTTGCAATTGCAAACTCTACCGAAATTATTTGTAGCCTATGTGGTCGTCCTCACGTTATCTGTCATTGACTTGGGCTACAGCGTAAAACTTTATCAGGTGACCAGTCGGCTAAAAATGCTTAGTTGTTTGATGCTGTATGAGACATTTTAGGCTACTGCACAACAAAATGATTACATGTTGGGCTTAGAGGGCAAACTGTACGATTTTACTTGATCTGTAAGACAATAAAGAGACCAAACAGTAGGAGAAGGAGTTATAGTGGGCTACTGACTGTTATTACATGAATGCAGAATGGGCATTTTTCACAGGTAATGGGGAACTTCCCGTTTCTTCTGTCACAAATGAATGTGTTAATACATGTTGCCTAACAAAACATATACAACAGAAAACGCTCTTCTTAACACATAAATTTGCAAAATCTACCGAAATTATGTGGTCGTCACGTTATCTGTCATTGATTTGGGCTACAGCGTAAAACTTTATCTAGCTTCATCTAACTAGTTTATCAGGTGACCAGTCGGCAAAAATGCTTGTTTGGTGCTGAATGAGACATTTTACCGCACAACAAAATTATTACATGTTGGGCTTAGAGGGCAAACTGTAAGATTTTGCTTGATCTGTATGTTACCTGGCTGATGGGGCATGGGAGAAGCAGCCTGTCAGCGACTATGCCTGCTATCTGAAGACCTTACTGAACTGCTATGGTGCTGCGCATCCGGCGTGCCTTGCGCGCGACCGTGCAAGTTCACGTGACAGATAGAGAGATAGGCTGGTCGGGTGTGCGCAAGGAGGTGGCTCATTTCAGGGCATTGTTTCAGTCGTTTTTAATGGCTCAGGTTTTCAAAAGATCATTTCAAAAAAAAAAAAAAACTAGTTTCAAAAGGGCATTTTCGTTGATAAAAGGCAAACTTCCTAGTGCTTTAGCACCACCTGTGTCTATGTATGCACGCCTATGCACATCTGGCACAGGGGAGGAGAGACTGATCCGCAAGCCATGTGGTGCACAAGACTCCACTCCAACTGCAGCTCATCTGGGGTGCGTTTCCCGTACAACTACAGAGGTTAGCTTTTTACTAACGTGGTATGATGCATCGTTCAACTAACCAACATGTAAGTTACGACTGTTTCCCAAAACTGTTGTACTTACATAGTACCGTATTTTCTGGACTATAAGTCGCTCCTGAGTATAAGTCGCATCAGTCAAAAAATGCGTCATGAGCAGGAAAAAAACATATATACAGTCGTATGCAAAAGTTTGGGCACCCCTCTGAGATTTCATGACAATTTGCTCTTCCTTTATAATAGAAGATCACAGCAACAAGATTTGTTTTCCTACAAAGATGTTTGAGTGTTTGAGTGTTTTCCAGACCAAAATTCTTAGAGTAGCATTACATAGTTTTATTATAATAAAATAAAATGCAAAGTTTGGGCACCCTTTTAATAGCATTAATTTCAAGACCTGTACGGATTTATAGCTGACAGGTTGCCGCACAAAACTGCTTTGATTAGCTCGTTAGACCTTCAATTACAAAGACAGGTGGAACTAATCATGAAAAAGGCTATTTAACATAGGTAATAGCTGGCTGTGCTTGTCCTAGGTTCTTTCTTAGAGAGTGGCAACATGGGGACCTCAAAACAACTCTCCACTGACCTGAAAGCTAAGATAATCCAACATTATGAATTAGGAGAAGGGTACAAAAAATTATCTGACAGGTTTAGACTGTCTGTCTCCACAGTCAGAAATGTAGTTGTGAAATGGAAGGCCACAGGAACAGTCCGTGTGAAGGAAAGATGTGGTAGGCCGAGAAAAATAGGGGAAAGGCACAGGCGAAGGATGGTTAAAATAGTCACAGAGAAGCCACAGACCACCTCCAGAGAGCTACAACAACATCTGGCTGCTGATGGTGTAGTTGTTGACCGTTCCACAATCCAGCATACTTTGCACCAGGAAGAGCTAATTGGAAGGGTGATGCGCAAAAAGCCTTTCCTGAGTGTTCGTCACAAGAAGAGTCGCATGAGGTATGCAAAAGCACATCTGGATGAGCCAGAAGCATTTTGGAACAAAATACTGTGGTCAGATGAGACCAAGATTGAGTTATTAGGTCATAACACGAACAGGTATGCATGGCGGAAAAAACACACTGCATTCCATGAAAAGAACTTGTTGCCCACTGTAAAGTTTGGTGGAGGATCCATCATGTTATGGGGCTGTGTGGCTAGCACAGGTACTGGAAAACTTGTTAAAGTTGAGGGCCACATGAATTCCTTACAGTATCAGGAGATTCTTGACAAGAATGTTCAAGAGTCAGTCACAAAGTTGAAGCTACGCCGGGGTTGGATCTTTCAGCAGGACAATGATCCTAAGCACCGTTCAAAATCCACCAAGGAATTCATGCAGAAGCACAAGTACAATGTTCTGGAATGGCCATCCCAGTCCCCAGACCTTAACATCATTAAAAATGTATGGATGTATTTGAAGAAGGCTGTCCCCGCACGGAGGCCAAGAAACCTGACTGAACTAGAGGCGTTTTGTGTGGAGGAATGGGCCAAAATACCACCTGCCAGACTTAAGGGACTTGTCCTTGGCTACAGGAGGCGTCTACAGGCCGTTATTGCAGCAAAAGGAGGCAATACTAAATATTAATGGAATTATTTCTTAGGGGTGCCCAAATTTATGCACATGCCTATATTTCTTTAAATGCACATAAATATGTTTCTGTTGGACCAATAAAAGTTATTTCACTACTGAGATGTTTCTGTTACCATAAGGTATAACATATGTTAAAATGAAGTTGCTGCTTCAAAAGCTCAGCAAGTGACAAACTGATGCAGTGGTTTTCGTAAGGGGTGCCCAAACTTTTGCATACGACTGTAAGTCGCACTGGACTATAAGTCGCCTTTATTTAGAAATGTATTTCACAAAATCCAAAACCAAAAACAGAGACTATGTAACTGGATTATTGAGGCCAAAAGGATTAATGAAGATGAAGGAGTGAAGGCAGCCAAGAGGAGGGCAGGAAGGTAATTGCAAAGCAAAAGATCCACTGAAAGAAAATGCCATGTGGTACACCAAAATGTATCTAAAATGTGGAGAATACAATGCAATCAAGCATTTTGGGCGATGTGGAGTCACAAGCTGGCAGCAGATTAAATGCTCACGAGAGAGAAAAAGATGCAGTTTTAAAAGGAGGTGACCGAAACAAGCAGGCGATAGGCCTATAGGCCCGATGGTAATTGTAAAGCAATTTAGAAAAGATTCACTGGACAAAAATGCTGATGTGGTACATGAAAATTTAGCTAAAAATGTGGAGAATGCAATGCAAACAAGCATTTTGGAGATGTGGAGAGACAAGCCGGCAGCAGATTAAATGCTGGAGAGAGAAAAAGATGCGGTTTTAAAAGGAAGTGCAGACTGAAGCTGCTGCAAGCAGGTGATATTTAGAAATATATTTCACAAAATCCAAGACCAAGAACAGACAGACTATGTAACTGGACACATTGAGGCCAAAAATATTGAGAATTCTACAGGGAATGTTACTGAAGACGAATGAGTGAATAGTGGCAAGAGGCAAGCCGAAGGCTGCTGACAAGGGCCCGACGCTAACTAAAGCAATTTACAAAAAAATCACTGAACAAAAATGCTGATGTGGTACATGAAAATTTTGCTAAAAATGTGGAGAACGCAATGCAATCAATCATTTTGGACGATATATTGGCACAGACTGACAGCAGAACAATTGATTGGCTGGCCTCCTCCGAGAGAGCAAGAGAAAAAAAGATGCGCATTTAAAACCAGGGTCTAAATTCCAGCGTGGGATTGCGGGTATTGCGAATAAATTATTACTTAGTATTGAACATAATAATAAAAGTCCCGCAAATCTAGCCATCATAATGCGAGAAATTCCCACACATTTTACAGCGCTGTCTGACATTGATATAATAATAGAGCGGCCTGAATGCGGGACTATTGACGGACCAACTCTGACTTCAATTGAACCCCATGCAGAGACACACACACGCGCGCGCGCAGGACCACTTTGGGGGTGCCTCTCTCTCGTTGCTCTCTCTCTCTCAGCAGGATTTGTCACCGCTGAAGTCAAATTATAGCCTAGGTGCTTCAACATCAACCGCTATTGACAGAAAAGGAAAACAAATGTTTAGCGATCAGGAACCGTCAGGAATTTTGCAAACACAGAAGCATGACTGCCTATAACGCGAGAGAACATGGATGACTTCTCCATTTGACGTTCGATTGCGGACGTGAACAGACGGCTACAGACACAGAGCGCAGAGTAGGCCGACTTTCACTTTCTGTGCGTATTCATTACGTGAAAGATAATTAGTAGCAAAACAGCGATCAAATATTACATGGCAGTGAGTTTTATTTTCAAATGTTGTCAAGCTTGTCTGATAACAGGTGAGGAATGTTTAGGAGACTCTTAAATCCTCAAATTTAGGCTGCACAAAGTACAGCACCTTTATTTGGCCATGGCTTGTATTCGAGTCAGCTATAGTCCTTTATTTCTTGCGTTTTATTTAACATAGGCCTACTTTTCGTTTGGAGGCATGGATAGGCTATCAAAAGCAGATGTTCAATTTGAGATTTAATTTACGTTTGGACTGTTTGATTATATTGTTAAATATCGGGACTGATGACCACTGAAATCTGTGGGTTATTTAATGGCTTACTATTAAGTTTCATATAGTGTCGGGATTTCGATTGCCATCCACTTATTGCGAGATAAGGTATCCGCGCTTTCATTCATTCATACGTGTGCTGTGCTGCAAGGGAAACCTTATTCCGTATAGCCAAAGAGGTCTAAGATAGCCTAAATGTAGTTATTTTTTAAATTATGCATGATTTACTTTTTTTTATCAAATTCATAGGCTGATGCCTGGCAGCAACAATTGTGTTTAAATGTAGCTTACTGCTTCAGCCTCTATAGCTCAGGGCCCACTTCCCGAAAGCATCTTAAGCCTAAGAGCGTCGCAAAGTCCCTCTTACGAACGTCTTAAGATTTGCCGACTGTTTCCCGAAACCATCGTAGCTTAAGAGCATCGTGAAAACACTCGTAGATCTACGAGTGCTCCAGAGTTGTCGTTACGGGCTAAGAGCGTCTTAACAGTACTTCTCACTGAGGTCACCAACAGGACATACTTAGAATACATAATCCAATTTACGTTCCCATTCTTTATTGTGTTTACCTGTGATGAATCAGATTTTAGCGTGCAAAATAGCATAGCCTAAATTTAATGGTCATAATAATGTGATGAAAAGCGGACAAAAATGCAATCAAGTTATGAAACGAGACGTTGCCAGAATAGTTTGCCATTATCTTTGCTAAGTGAAGGCTATATTTTATTAGGCCTATAAGGTAAACGCAGAGAAAGGAACATGTGGTTTAGTCTGTACTGCATCAAAATCTAAGCCTACACATTTCCTCACTTTCTTACTCGACTTCTTATCTTCAAACGTGTTCTTAAGTGACACCGCGAAAAATTATTGCATGGTGCAACAATCTAATCTTAAATAATTATAATTATTTATGTCTGTGTGTGGTATATAAGCTACTTGGAATGCTTACATGCAGATGCCAAAGTGTTTCTATTTTCGTATTGATGTGAATTAATGTGTAGGCCTATAGCTGTATTAAACGGTAGGCCTATAGCTGTGACGTGCAGTCACCTGACATCACCATCAAATGAGAGGATATTTCAGAACTATTAACGTGGACAGCTCCCCTTAAGAGCAGTGCACGCACGTTCACGCTACAAGCATGTTCGGGAAACAGTCGGAAAAACCAAACGAACGATCGTAAGATGAATCGTAGAAAACCCTCGTAAGAGCGTGTCTCCGTCGTTTTCGGGAAACTGGGCCCAGAAGGGGGCGGCATGCGACTCATTGGCAACAATACCAACCAAAAATATAAAATATTACGAAGAGCTCTTTTATGAGTTAAATTGAAACAAAATTATACTGGCTTTTATTTGTCCAAATCTGAGGCCCGGCTATAAATAGAATCCCGGCCATAATTTGACGATTTAGGTATGCACGTGTGTTTCAGGCATAGTACAAGCACTAATCTCTGACTGAAAGTGCACAGGACTTGTGCATTTGAGAGCGCTCTCTCGCGGCTGTAGACGTAATGTTTCACGTAGGGTTCATGTCAGTTAATATAAATTAACATTTAAAAACATGTTCAATTATATATTTTTAAGTCGCACCTGACTATACGTCGCAGGACTAGCCAAACTATGAAAAAAAGTGTGACTTATAGTCCGGAAAATACGGTACTTTGTTAGTTTGAACCATGTTGGTTTCAACCAACATAGTTCGGACTACAATGGTTGCAGATGTTTTTGGAGAATGTCGGGCTATGTCGGTTAGAGCCGAACGCATGAAGTCATGTAAAAGTCATCCACTCTACAGCACTATGAAAAAGCAAAAGAGCTTGATCAGCTGGAGACTTCGCTCACTGCCATGCACAACTGAAAGGCTGAGGAAGTCAATTGTCCCAAGGGCCATTGCACTGTTCAATGCCTCACTAAAGGGAAGAGGAGAGATAGACTTCTCTGCTTAGTCTGTCTGCCACTCCACCCTCTCCATGTTTGAGTACTGACTGCCCACTACTGCTTTACTACTGTTTTACTACTGTTTTACTAATGTCCACAGCCTAATGTTTTCACTACTATTTTACTGCAACACTGTTTTTCATGCTATATTAGCACACATTATCTGTGTCTTGCCTATGCATACCTGGGCCATGAAGGACAAGTTAAATCAGTGAAAATCATGTCACATTTTGACACTGACCACAGCACTCTGCATGCTCACTTATATAAGTTCTCCAAGCGAGAGGCTACTCAACTTCACAGCAGCATTCTCCAATGTCATTGTACCAACATGATTCAGCTATGTGTTCAAATATCAAAATCGTATAATAATTAAGAGTAGCCTAACTTATACACCCGCTAAACATAGATTGTGATCAGACAAGATACAACACAAACCCCATTCCACAGGGATACTTATAACCATCGACTCAGTCGAACCCGTAACCACCATCATGTAAAGCACACACGCTGTCTCTGCCACAGCACAGTCACTTCACCACATCATTATTGGCTACATAGATTCCATATACCGTTAGCTATGTGTATGATTAGCAGATGCTTCATCCCAACACACAATGTAACGTTATCCTTTTATAACAATTACAATGCTAGCCTCACATAACAATACCGTTGGCATTCAAAAGGTTTATCACCAGATAACTTAACGGGTGTTCGAAAGAATCTGTGCTGACACATTAGCATTAGGCTACATGTAAATTCACGAATAATAACAACACAGATGATTGCGGTCACCATAATACTTCACCACGGACTGCTCTGTTGTAGGCTAACTCCACAACACTTCACTTTCCACTGTACCACATAATGTTGTCCAGTAATATGCGATTGTAGCCTCCAGCAATGCTATGGTATGGTATCCCACAGCAATGTTATGGGATCGTTTAATGGCTACCTCTCATCCATCTGTCCGCTGCGTGTTCCGTCATCAGGGTTACGTCGTCTCCAGCAACTATGGTTCTTACTACATACTACAGGTCGAGAGGTGTAGCTGTAACTACACAACTTTACGATAGTGGTTGTCGCGGCGAACGCCCCTTCTCGTCGGTGGTCGGCGGAACTAATTATCACTCACCTGTGTGCACTCGAGCAGAACAAAGATGCGCACGTCTCCAATCCAAGTGGTATAGTTTGAACCGGCAAAACGCTAATTCAGCGTGAGAAAGAAAATCGCTATTCTCATCGAGCTTCCCTGAAGCTGTGCAGGATCGGGTATCAATTCAAAGACTGAACAGACAGCCGGTAAGATTGCCACATTAATCAGACTTTGCTGCGAGTGACACTTGTTGATTGTTGCAAGCGGGAAGAAACTGTGTTTGCGAGCTGTAGTATCTGATTGTTGTAAATATTCACGTGGTAGTTTACGGAATGTATTGCGCAGATATTGGTTGGTTAATTTTATTGTAGTTGTATGTAATTGTAAGCTTAATGCAATGATTTAATTCTGATATGCGTTCTGATACGTGGGATGTTGTTGTACTGGATTGGTGGCTTGTAAAGACATGGTTTAAAAGTGTGCATAGTCGTATTTGCATATAACATCTGTCTAACATGGAAACTAAAAATATTTAATTGCCAGAATTGTAAATTGTAGTTCATGGGAGTGAATATGTATTGTAAATATTTATATGGGTGAAAAATGTGCTAAACTCACTGCTTGACTATTCAAATGTTTAGTGAGTCATTGTGTTTGGTTACTCTTTTAATTCATTGTGCCTCCTGTAGTTTAGATTGTGATGTAATGTCCGTGATGAATTCAAACTGAAATAATTCATGTGGAAATCTGTGATTTATATGTACATATGTGTCTAGAGTCAAGTTTGATAATGAATCATTTTGAGTCCTGTGTGTCTGTTTTACAGAAAATGTGCAAATTGATAAATGGTTGATGTTTTCTGGTTTAAGGTTTTTCACCTGTAAATATCTGGGCTGCAACAATTGAAGACAAATAAAACAGGATAAAGATGGTACAGAGGCCTGGTTATTGAGTGAAACCCAGTTTAAAAGTTCAGCATTGGTACCGCCCTATCAAGTGAGGGTTAAGCACAGCCAAGAAGAGAAAACACTTGACAGTGTAAAACCGCCACGAGCTGGTTGAAGAAGCACCTACCAAGCCGAGGCAGAGCTCCTGCGAAACTGAGCCCACCCAGTACTCCTACTAAGCCAACCCAGTGCTCCTACTGAGCCCACACGCCCGCCTGCAGCTGAGTCCGAGCCCGCCCGCAACTCCTGTCTAGCCAAGCGTGCCAATTTAAAGTTCTTTCCAAAGCCCAAAATGGCTGAAGAAAGAACGACTGCCAAACAGCGGTTTTCCCGACTGGCAAACTCAGTGCTGAGGTCTTGTAAGAAAATGTCGGCGGAAGAACTGGTGGAATGCTTCAGCAAGGTCGTGCTGGAGGCTGACCGAGTGATGGAAGCAAATGAGGAGTTGGAAATTGTCTGGACTGAGGAAGTGGAGCTCGCGTCCACCCCCAAAGAGGGCAAAGAACAAGACGTTAAAAAGACAACAAAAGAGGATGTAAGTGCAGACAGTAAAAAGACAACAGAAGAGTGTGAGCAAAAGCTTGAGGAGGTGGAGACGGCTGTTCAGAGGGTTCTATGGCAAAATTTTGACTACCCGGAACTGTCCCTAGCATTGAAGGCAGCGGAAAAGGAGTGCGAGCGGCTGGAGAAGAATAAATCTGGCCTGAAATTGGAGGTATATGAATTAATGCTTAGCAACCTTGAGGGGCTGGTGAAAGCAGCAAAAGAAGCCACCCGGCGATGGACTCGCTGGGTCCCAGATGAAGTGCGGCCTGACTTTCATCAGCACATGAGGGGTGTGGAAGGTGGGCTACTTGACTTGATTTCAGGCAAGGCCAGCCTATTACAGTTGAAGCTAGAAAACGAGGGGTCCCTAGGAGAAATCCCACACCGGTCACCTGCTATCAAATTGAGGCCAACAGCACTCCCGCAGTTTGATGGAAATAAGCGAAACTTCTACCTCTGGAAAAAAGAATGGGAGGCGCTCCAAGAGCAAGGGGAACCTACCCGCTCCAAGGAGGTGAGGAAATTCCAGCTGTTGGATAGCCTCAAGGAGAAGGTATCAAGGGACCTTCGCCTGTCAACTTATGGAACGGCGGACGAAATCTTTCGTGTCCTTGAAAACCGTTTTGGAAACAAAACAGCAATTGCTCTGGAAATTGTTGAAGAGCTGCAGGCGCTGCCACCGGTGAAAGGTCACCAACCCAGGAAGATCGTGGACTTGATCCAGGTTGTTGAAAAAGCCTTGTATGACCTCAGCGGGTTAGGGAATACGGGCGCCTTGAAAAATCCACTCGTCACAAAGTCCCTGGAGAGCAAGCTGCCTGAAAGCTTAAAAAAGGAGTGGTTGGTCTATGTATCAAAGGAGGAGGAAGCCGGATCACCTGAAGACAGGTTCGACCTGCTCCTTAAGTTTCTGAGAAGTCAGGAGAAAATGTACGAGCAATTAGACCAATTAAGGGATGATGACCCCAGCAAGAGGGAGACAAGAATGCCACAAAAGCACGCTCGAACAAAGTCCACCTACTCCTCAAGCTCCCAAGGATCGTGCGTTGTCTGTGGAGAGAGGGGCCATGGGAGGAAGCTGTATTATTGCAAGAAGTTTAAAACGCTCAGAGTAGCAGAAAATAAAAAAGCAGTTAAGAAACTTGGTGCTTGTGGGAGGTGTCTTGAGGTTCACGACAGCGATACAGAATGCAAGACAACCTTTCTGTGCAAAAGCGATGGGTGTAAGAACATTCAAGGCCCGGGTCATCACTATTACCTCTGTCCAAAGGTTGGAAGCAAGGGAGATGGACTAAGGAGGTTGAAGCCCAGCCCAGGAAGAGGCGAAGTAAAAAAGTACACAGAGACCCAGGAGGAGTTCCTGACAAGCCTGGCCCCCGACTTGGCTCAGAGGTGTCGAAATGTGTTCTGTAACTCTGTCTCAAAAACATTTAGTTCAGCCTTGGCGGAGAACAGCCTTGAGTTCCCAGTCATAATGATGATCCTTGAAGTCACTGCGAATGCTGGGCAGAAGATTGGTACCTTGATAGACTTGGCATCCGATACCAATTACATCACTCATGAGGCAGCAGGTGAGCTGAATTTGAGGAGTGAGGATGTCACGCTCACAGTCCATGGAGTTGGCGGGATGCAAGTAACAGTTGAGACCAAGCGGTATCTACTGAAGATCCGGGTCACAACTTCAAAGGGAACCCTGAGATCCCACCAGCTTGTGTGTTACGGGCTGGATAGCATCGCAGAAGGCAATCAGCACGTGCCACCCAAGAGACTGCAAAAAATATTTCCCGACGTTCCCCTCCACGAACTGGTCCGTCCTACTAAAATCAAGCTCCTCATCAGTCATAAAGAAGGCCAGCTCGTTCCTCAGAAGGTGCGCTCCGTCGGTGACCTAGTCTTGTGGGATGGTCCCCTTGGAAAAACAGTGGGCGGTTCTCATCCGGATCTTTTGGAAGATGTTACAGTCATTCTGGTGGCCGGTCAGAGAGGTCTAATGGAGTGATACTGCAGAGATGTCAGACGACTTGTAGTCCTTTTGCCTGTATAGGAGCAGTCCCCGTAATGTGTAAGTTCGCCTTAAAGTTCTGCAACCTTTCCGTCCAAGTACAAAAAGGTTGAGTGGGAGGTGTCGCGGCGAACGCCCCTTCTCCTCGGTGGTCGGCGGAACTAATTATCACTCACCTGTGTGCACTCGAGCAGAACAAAGATGCGCACGTCTCCAATCCAAGTGGTATAGTTTGAACCGACAAAACGCTAATTCAGCGTGAGAAAGAAAATCGCTATTCTCATCGAGCTTCCCTGAAGCTGTGCAGGATCGGGTATCAATTCAAAGACTGAACAGACAGCCGGTAAGATTGCCACATTAATCAGACTTTGCTGCGAGTGACACTTGTTGATTGTTGCAAGCGGGAAGAAACT
This sequence comes from Alosa alosa, assembly GCF_017589495.1. Taxonomy (NCBI): domain Eukaryota; kingdom Metazoa; phylum Chordata; class Actinopteri; order Clupeiformes; family Clupeidae; genus Alosa; species Alosa alosa. The sequence continues at coordinate 2,833,103 of NC_063192.1, read as the reverse complement.
GTGTTTGCGAGCTGTAGTATCTGATTGTTGTAAATATTCGTGGTAGTTCACGGAATGTATTGCGCAGATATTGGTTGGTTAATTTTATTGTAGTTGTATGTAATTGTAAGCTTAATGCAGTGATTTAATTCTGATATGCGTTCTGATACGTGGGATGTTGTTGTACTGGATTGGTGGCTTGTAAAGACATGGTTTAAAAGTGTGCATAGTCGTATTTGCATATAACATCTGTCTAACATGGAAACTAAAAATATTTAATTGCCAAAATTGTAAATTGTAGTTCATGGGAGTGAATATGTATTGTAAATATTTATATGGGTGAAAAATGTGCTAAACTCACTGCTTGACTATTCAAATGTTTAGTGAGTCATTGTGTTTGGTTACTCTTTTAATTCATTGTGCCTCCTGTAGTTTAGATTGTGATTTAATGTCCGTGATTAATTCAAACTGAAATCATGTGGAAATCTGTGATTTATATGTACATATGTGTCTAGAGTCAAGTTTGATAATGAATCATTTTGAGTCCTGTGTGTCTGTTTTACAGAAAATGTGCAAATTGGTAAATGGTTGATGTTTTCTGGTTTAAGGTTTTTCACCTGTAAATATCTGGGCTGCAAAAATTGAAGACAAATAAAAAAGGATAAAGATGGAACAGAGGCCTGGTTATTGAGTGAAACCCAGTTTAAAAGTTCAGCATTGGTACCGCCCTATCAAGTGAGGGTTAAGCACAGCCAAGAAGAGAAAACACTTGACAGTGGTTGCGAACGTTCGTTGCTACTATGGTTTTGGGAAACACTGACGCAGTGTAACGATGCATCGTACTATAGTTCACACTATCGTTTTGGGGAACAGTTGTGTCTTACTTACATAGTTTCAACCATGGTAGTTGCTAACGTAGTTAGCAACAATGCTTTTGGGAAACGCACCCCTGTACAGCATTGAGCATTTCTGCCCATCTGTGCAGCATTGAGCATTTCAGCCCATCTGTGCAGCATTGAGCATTTCTGCCTGAACTGATGCACTGCAGAGACCCAGCCAAGGCAAAGAGAAGTCTAAGAAAGCAGTTTCATTCTCAACCATGTGTTTGCCTGTGTGCGTGTGTGTGTGTGTGCCAATGTGCGTGGATATGTGTGAATATGTGTTGCAAGGTAGAGGGAGAGAAAAGAGTGAAGTGTGTGAGAGAAAATTAATGTTTGTGTGTGTGTATATACGTGAATGTCGTGCAAGGTAGAAGAGGAGGGCAAAAAGGAGAAGTGTGTGAGAGAGAATGAGTGTGTGTGTGTGCGTGTTGACGTGTGAGCACATCTTTTTTAAACCCCTCAGGCTTCTCGGCATAATCTGATCTGATATCCTGTGAGCTGCATTAGGAGTGAGACCTTAGAAGACCCCACCAATACACACACACACACACGCTCACTCACTCACACTCACACACACACACACATCCTAAAAAGACCCCGCCCCTCTCTCCTAGGGCCAGTCCAATCAGCCTCACAAATCATCTGTCTGTCCTCTTTGGCCAATCAGTATGGGCCCTGAGGTCTGTATTGGAGACTAAGACACAGGATTGAGTTGACGGTGATGGTGTTGGGACATATTGAACAGGTTTTGTGGTCAGTGCAGCTAAGAACATAAGTGTAAGCAGAAAGTGGCTGGAACAGAATCCATCAGAGATGTGTGTGTGCGTGTGTGTGTAGTGGTTGGGGTTGTTGCAGCTGATTGCAGCAGAATCTCTGCCCCTGCCCCCCCCCCCGCCCCGCCCCACTGTGATTAGCAGTCATCAGTCAAGCACAGCTGTGGGATCATAACAGTAAAGAAAAATGTCAGACTCAATTGGCTTATTAAAGAAACGCTCCCCTGAAGTAACAGGGACAACTTTATTTCTCTGACACACACACACACAGAAAGTACAAAGAACACACACACAATCAGTACACACAAAACAGAAACACACCACACACAAAAACACACTCTGACACAGACTTTCTTACTCACACACACACACTCACACACTTATCTATAATTCAGTGTGCAGGGCTGGTGTGGCGTGTCTTGGCAGACCCTTATTAAAGGGCGTATTTCAGGAGCGTCGTAAACACCACTGATTTCCTGGACGGGGCTTTTACTGCAGCGAGAAGGAGGGTGAGAACCCTGCTCGTAACTCACCGCCTGATTGGCTGAGCTGAGCCAGGTAAATCACACGCACTGACACAAGATAACCCAACGCAGTGACCGTAAGGTGAGCTCATCATGAGACAGTGTGTGTGTGTGTGTGTGTGTGTATGTGAGAGTGTGTGTGAGTGAGTGTGTGTTTTTGTATTTGTGTGTGTGAGAGAGTGTGTGTGTGTGTGTGAGAGAGAGAGAAGGGGGACAATCACCTCTTTAAATAAATATCAGTTTTACAGCGGTGCTGAAGCACCCATAATCAGCCCGCTTAACAGCGTTTGGGATGGCAGATTTTTCACAAGTCTGAAAAATGACAAAAATAAAAGCTTAATTGCCTTTCTGCTGCAGCATTAGCTGGGCCATTCAGCTGCGTGACGGGACGAACCTGCCTGTTGGCACAGTGATGAATCATCATCTCTGCGTCGCGGCTTAGAAATATACATTTTAAAATGGCCGATACTTACCTGGAGAGCATGTTAAGCGCCCGTGTGCTCCACCTTCGTCCTGCTCTGCGGGTGATAAATGGCGTCGGCACGGCGCTCCAGACAGATAGATTTCTCCCAAATCCATATTGATGAGAAGACAGCAGCGGGGCGACTCCGCTTTCAGACCTGCTGCTGAGTGAGATTGATTCCAGTCGACGTTGTGGTAATTATTGCACATGTTGGAGAGAATGTTTGCCATGGCGGTGTCCATGATGCACAAAAACGACACTGGACTAACAAATGAGCAGGTGTAGGTGTGAGCAGGTGTAGATGTGAGAAGGTGTAGGTGAGGAGCAGGTAACAAATGAGCAGGTGTAGGTGAGGAGCAGGTGTAAGTGAGGAGCAGGTAACAAATGAGCAGGTGTAGGTGTGAGGAGCAGGTGTAGGTATGAGCAGGTAATAAATGAGCAGGTGTAGGTGTGACCAGGTGTAGGTGTGAGCAGTTGTAGGTATGAGCAGGTGTAGGTGTGAGCAGGTAATAAATAAGTAGGTGTAGGTGTGAGCAGGTGAAGGTGTGACCAGAACAATGAGCAAAGGCCTGTAGCACTGACTTCTAATGGAATGAAATACTTTGAAAAGTGAGGTAACCCACGACTTAGACCCAGTTTGCCTACAAAACAGGAAGGAGTCCTTCTATCTTATTGAGTCCTCCTTATCCACCTGTAGTTTCTGTCTGTAGGTGAGGACTAGGTCTTATCCACCTGTAGTCTCTGTCTGTAGGTGAGGACTAGGTCTTATCCAAATGTAGTCTCTGTCTGCAGGTGAGGACTAGGTCTTGTGTCTGGCCCTAGTGTGGCCCTGATGTGGATCATTTTAGGGTGAATGTTTTATAGGCAGTGGCTTTGTTGCTGTTGCTCATATAATCTCTTTACCTAAATGACGGCTGTCCAATGTTCACTTTCATGTCTAAGGAAAAACATCAAAGATCTCTGATTATCTAATGCAGACAAGAACACTGCTTTTTATATCATTCCATCCTGCCTTTGATGATCCTTGATATAAATTCAGAATTATGGACTGACTCAAATGTATGTGATGTTTTGAGTTAACATCATTTAGCATCAGTCAACATTTATAGGCTTTAAGCTATGTTTGCTAGAAAGTTTGTGGCTTGAAGATAAGCGATCCTGTGTGACCATATTACCTTGATATCTACCTGGCTACTGGCAGAAGCAGAGTGGAAATTGGGAGAATTCCTGGTCAGCCGGTACCGTTTTGAGGCTGGGCTGATTAAAAAGGGCTTGATGTTGCTGTTTGTAGAAGTTCTCTGCTGCGCCCTATCCACACAAGAGTTCCTCAGGTGAGACATTTTCGTCTGGAAAAACACGCTTGTGTAAAAAGCAGATAGACTTAAAAACTAAATATATGAACTAAAGACTGAAACAGACAACTGAAAGAGAAAACAGCTTCCGCAGACAGACACCTAGACAGAGAGGAGAATTCGTAAAGACAGTTAGTCTGAAAAGTAAAGATGTAGAGAGCCAGACAGAAGGAGAGGCAGAGCTGTAGACTCTTAAAGACAGATACACAGGGGGAAAAGACATGGACTCAGACAGACACACTGAAGGTGGCAAACACTATGAATGCAGCTAATCTGACAGCAACAGAGTCACACTCAGCACTGACTGGCACTGCTAGAGTCTTAAAGAGACAAGAAGAGGGGGGAGGGAAAAGAAGAAAGAAAGAGCGAGAGAGAGAGGAGGGGTTGAAAGAGGGAGAGGGGGTGACAGAAAGAGTGAGAAATGGAGAGAAACAGAGCAAGGAAGAGTTTTCTCTTCTATTTTATTCATGTTACTGTTCCTGTGGATGCTCTGGCAATACAATGTCTAATTTGTCACTGCAATAAAGCACATTTGAATTGAAGTGAGTGAGAAAAAGAAAGTGATAGACAGAGAAAGAGAGAGAGAGAGAGAGAAAGAGTTGACACCCAGATATGTGTTTCCTGTGAGTGTTCTTCAAGGCGGATAAACCAAACGAGTGAATCCAACCACTGCTGTGATTCTGTATGCAAATGAAAACGTCATGTCCCATTTTCTCAGTTTCATCGCATGTGACAGTGAGGAGACAGATCACACACGCGCACACACACACACACAAGTACGTACACACATGCACACACACACACACACACAAGTACGTACACACACGCACACACACACACACAAGTACGTACACACACGCTCCTCCCTATCTGCTCATACACACGCTGGAGACAGCAGAGACTTCACAAGAACACATCTCCATCCCCAAACACACACATTTTCATATACAGACATACACACAATCACACGCACGCACATGCTCACACACTCCGCTCATTCCACATCATCACACATGCTAGAAAAATACCACCGAGCACACATTTATATGTACAGATACACACACACACACACACACACACACACACACACACACACAAACACACACAAAGTAATTAACGGTCCGTCAACAAGCCATAGAAAAGCGAGGATTTCTCCGCTTTGCGCTCCAGAACTCATGCTGTTAGTTGGGAATAGATTAGCCGATGAGCTCACTGTGATTCCTTTCAGATGCCTGCAGCTATAGGGAACACACCACACACACACACACCACACACACACACACACCACACACACCCACCACACACACTACACATACACACACCACACATAACACACACTACACATACACACACTATACATACACACATCACACACACACACACACACTATCTTTCCATATAACAGTCAGATGGACAAAATGCTTTATGAGTGATTTTTAAAAAAAGATATGAATATCACATACATATTTCGTGCACATTTTGATTATGACGATATATTAGCTGAACCTGAGCTGAATATAAAGCATGTATTTGATACGGTTTGGTTTTTAAAACTGATTTTAAGGCCTGTATACAATGAAGTTAATGCAGACTGAGTTTCTCTCTCTCTCTCTCTCTCTCTCTCTCCTGGGCTTCACATCATCTCAGACGGCTCACATGCTTAACTTCTCCTGATCTCCAGGTGTTGGTGTGAAAAGGTGCCGGGCAGCGGCGTCTGGAATATGCCCCCTACATCCAGGTGTCTGGAACAGCGTGTGGTAACTATGGAGGTCATGGTGATAGCAACAGCGTGTGGTTACTATCAGTGTTGCGTGGGTTTGGTCACAAGTGGCCCGCGGTCGCCCGATATTTTAATCAACCCGACCGCAACTCGGACCGCGAATATTAATTAGGACAAAATTATACCCGACCCAGCGATCCGACCCGGGCCATTTACAAAATGTGTGCTTTTGGTTATAGCCTGCATGCAGTGTGACAGTAGGCCATTTCTGTAAAACAAACTAATTTATTTGCTAAACTTTATGCAGTAGAACTACACGCAGTAGGCCTGCAGGACATAATGTTTTTGCGAGGAGAGAGAATGAGAATAAGAGCACTGCACGCATAACCACCAAGGATTAGAACACTAGGATAAGATTTGAAGGCCATGGACAATACATCTTTCTTCGAAAACAGAAATGGTGAGGCAAGGTAGGCAAGAGAGAGATACATTGCTGGTCAAAACGTTATTGTAAGAACTGGTTTATAATGCTGAATGAAGCAAGCTTTTACTAAAGCACACATAAAGGCCATGAAGCACAAAGCTTTACTAAAGCACATCCACTGTTTAAAGGCACAAACACAACGCGAACTAAGGTAACTTTTATGCATGCGAACCTATACATACCGGTAGATATGGCTGTGTAGTCTGTGCCATAACATTTATTCCTGCAGGCGGCCCGCTTTTGGCTGTCATACTTTTAAATGGTTTCAAGAAGAAGTAGGTCTACATAGACCATAACTTGTACTACTGTCATCTTCTTTAAGAACTTTTCCCAATATTTCTCATAGCCTATATCGCTTTTCCTGAGGGGGTGTCTTTATTATTTTAACTCGCTTCTTTACTGTTGACTTTACTGTATTGATGCTTTACTGTATTGATGCTAGCCTTCTCGTGATATTTTAAGTAGGCCTACTGGTAGAAAATATATATTTAATTAATTTTAACTGACCTGCCCGCAAATGACCCGAATATCATTAAAATATTTCGTTTATGACTCATAACGGCGGGTGACCGCGGTCATCCGCGGGCGACCGCTTAATTTCGGGCAGACCGCGCAACACTGGTTACTATGGAGGCCATGGTGATAGCAACAGTGTGTGGTAACTATGGAGGCCATGGTGATAGCAACAGTGTGTGGTAACTATGGAGGCCATGGTGATAGCAACAGCGTGTGGTAACTATGGAGGCCATTGCAAATGGCTCCATTACAAGTGTGCAGTGAACACACATAGTCACCCACACACACTAGCACACACACACTCCTAATATTGCCTCTGTGCTTTATTTTCTCTCCTTTATTCCCTGTCTCCCTCTGTCTCCTCCCTTTCTCACCTGTGCTGGTGTAGGAATGTATATTGTGTGTGTGTGTGTGTGTTCAGAACCATGTTGAAGTATGTGTTGCAGTTTTGTTGTGTCTGAGGTGATGAGGACATGCCTGATGCTCTGACTGACGATGTAAACAGAGACCTGGCAGGGTCTTGTGCTCTCCCACCCCCTCGCCTACTGTCTGCCAGAGTGGACGTCTGTGTGCATCTGTGCGTGTGTATGTTTGCTTCTGTTTGACAAGTATTGCCATGAGAGCTGACAGCTATGGGATTCACCATGTAGGAACTCTGAGGGTGTGTGTATGTGTCTGTGTGCACAAGTGTGTATGTGAGAGAGGAGAGAGCTCTCTCACTTCCTGTGTTTGTGTTAGTGTACGCTGTGTGTGTGTGTGTATTTGTGTGTATGTGTGTATTTGTGTGAGGGTGTGTGTTTGTTTGTGTGTGTCTGTGTGTTAGTTGGGTCTCCTGTCTGAGATCAGAGTGAGGAGAATGTCTATGCTAATGTGTGTGTGTGTGTGTGTGTGTTTGACTGCTGGGGAACGCCCAATATTTGCCTGGAGTGTATGTGTGTTTTGTGTGTGTGTGTGTGTGTGTATCTGGCCGTGTTTGTTTGTGTGGTGTGGGCCATGTAAAAAAATGAAATATGTCATTAATGAAAAGTAGTATGCAAGAGCAGGCACACGGAACACACCCACACTTAATATGCACATATGTCTCTTTCAATCATGTACACATACAATATACACAGGGAAATGTATTTCTCATCTCAACACCCCACACACACACACACACACACACACACACACATGTGTACACATAGCATATTCAGACAATGTCTGTCTCAATCACATTCCACTAACCTGAAGTGGCACTCTCTCTCTCACACACATGCACACACACACAATGTCTATCTGTTTCCTCCCTCTGTCTCTCTCTCTCTATCACACACACACACACACAATGTCTATGTCTATCTGTCCCTCTCTCTGTCTCTCTCACACACATACACACACACACACACAATGTCTATCTGTCCCTCCCTCTCTCTCTCTCTCTCTCTCTCACACACACCCAGGGCCGTTTCAAGGAATTTGGGGGCCCCAAGCAAAATGGACATGGAGCCCCCTGCTGTGGTTCTGCCTACAGGAACCACAGCATAGCCATACAGTTTAAGTTCACCCACACTTTATATAAATACAAAATGTTGAAAATAGTGAAAATACTGCTGTTGCATATATATACTGTGCATTAGTTTTGAACATTTTGAAAAAAATCTGAAATTACCTGTAAAGTACGTTGACCATTTCACTGTTAGCATATTGGAAAAGGTCATTAACAGCTCAGCTCAGTGAGAGAAATTCACTCTACCTTCATCAGTGGAGGTATCCTTCACCTTGAGGGAGAAAGAAAAGATATGTTGGCATTTCCATATTTTGGTATTTAGAAGGGATGCAGCTGCTTTCACAACTACCAATGCTTACTGTAAAAACATCCCAAGCTAATGTTATACATTGACCTAGGCCTACTTGTAGCTTAACATAGCATTTAAGCATTCTGCTGTTTGAGAATTAGACAGACGCACCTGGTGCTTTAAAGACAGTAAACAGCTGGCATGCATGAATACTGCTAGACATGAATGTTCCAGTCTGCTTTGATGCACGGAATTTATCGTGTGGTTTTCCTAACCCCCATTTGGTAAATAGATTATCATGGTCGAATAGTTAGTATAGCAGAGTTAAGCTATGCCACTTTCATCAAAACCTATTACAAAGCTATAGCATTGTTACGTCATTAAATACGATAACCAGTGATTCTGGAACAGTTCTGCGTCTTCCTTATCCAGTTAATAAACATATTACAGTATGTAACCATATTCCGTACGTTCGGAAAAAAAAGTTGCGCCAACTGTTCTAGTTTGTTACAAGCAGCATGGGCTGTCAGGCAGGTAGTTAACCAAAAATTTTTGCTAGGCTAGCCTTCCTGCTGCGACATTACACCATTTGTACAAGACAAGTAGAGCTATTTTATCCAGTGTAATTTATCACTTACCACTATCTTATTTTTTCTTGTCATCCTCTTCATTTCTCTTCTTTTTTTTCTGGCTTCCGGATGCATAACTCCGCTTCATTATGACTTCCGAGGTTTTATATTTAATTTTCCCGGCAGCAGAGATCACAAACCTGGCTGGCTGGCTGCTGTCAGCGACTACTGAGAGGGGCCCCCTTAAGGGGGATCGCGGTATTGCCGGTAACAGTGTCATTGCACTACTGCATTGACTATCAAAGGGGCGCTCACAGTTTGTCGTTGCATTTTATTCTTAACCAGTCGTTGTCTTGGGGTCCCTGGCCAGCTCGGGGCCCCAAGCAATTGCTTGGTTTGCTTGTCTTCTAGCGACGGGCCTGCACACACCCAGTGAGTGTTGGTGCTCTTGACCTTCCCTGTGTGTGTGTGTGTGTGTAATGATGATGAGATGGGAACTCTTACATCATAAATCAGCATTCCTCCTCCAGAGTGATCCCAGCAACACAAACACCAGCAAAGCATTTGCACTAGATTGGTATTGAATGTGTGTGTGTGTGTGTTGCTGATCGTGATTCAGCTTGCGTGTGTGTCTGTGTGTGTTGCTGATCGTGATTCAGCTTTGTGTGTGTGTGTGTGACTTAGACTTAGAATACTTTAATGTCCCCAAGAGGCAATTTGTATTACAGTACAGGCAGGTACAGTACAGGTGTGTGTGTGTGTGTGTGTTGCTGATCATGATTCAGCTTGCGTGTGTGTGTGTCTGTGTGTGTGTTGCCGATCATGATTCTGCTTGCGTGTGTCTGTGTGTTGCTGATCATGATTCCGCTTGTGTGTGTGAGTGTGTGTGTATTGTTGATCATGATTCAGCTTGTCTGTGTGTGTGTGTGTGTGTGTGTGTGTTGCTGATCATGATTCAGCTTGTGTGTGTGTGTGTGTGTGTGTTTTACTGATCATGATTCCGCGTGTGCATCATCTCATAACTCCATACCATGCTGTACTGTAGCTCGTCAACAGATCCGAAAGAAGGAAACACCTGTAATTAGTAATTAAGATAAATATTTGTCAGGAGAGAAGCTTGTCATCTGACCGTTTATACATGTGAAGATGAACCGGGGCGGAGAATTCAAATGTTAGGAAACAAAGCCGTGTGTGTGTGTGGGTGTGTTGTTGCTTATAAATAGAGCTGATTGCATTTGCTTGTGGCTGTAATTATTTCAGCATTGCTGTCGCCCTGGGTGATCAACTTAATTTACTCTGCGGGGTTACACACACACACACCCAGAGGTAGCTGTTGTGTAGTGTCTCCAGCGTTCCAGGCTGATGGGAAGCCTTTTACACGAGCTGCTTCTTCACACAATAAGGAAACAGAAAGCCTATTCAATGCCAGCCAGCCGAAAGAGCATCACATAATCTAATCAAGTACGGATGCTTACTTTTAACTTGTGTGAGTGTGTGTGTGTGTGTGTGTTTGTTAGCCAGTCAGAAGAGCCACACATAACCTACTCCAAAATGGATGCTCACTTAACTAGCCATCGCTGTATTTCTCTGTGTATGTGTGTGTGCATGTTTGTGTGTGTGCATTTTAAACTAGCCATCGCTATATCTGTGTGTGTGTGTGCATTTGCGTGTGTCAGCTAGTCAGAAGATACACAGTCTCACTCCCTACTCGTCAAAGGTCTGACGCATGGTCAAGGGTCCTTGGCGTCAAATTCCAACGAGAAAGGTGTACCTTCTGCGTTGTTTTCCGACGTGGGGGTCCGTCAGATAGACATTCATGTTAATCCCTCATCGTCAAATATAGACGAAAGGAAATACATGTCCATCAAAGGTGATGCCGTCACGTTAGACTAATGATTTGTTTGAAATGATCTAAAAACAAAAATCGCAGACCATCAGAGCCATAGGCTACCTTAGGTTACTTTGATCTTGCATAATTTTATTCAGCTTTGGTGTAGGTAACGTAAGGTAAAATAATAATAATAATAATAATAATCTCTAACTAAACTAACACGCACATATTTCTGTATTGCGACCACCACGCATTTTACTCCCCGTATGCGCTCATTATAATAGGCTCTGCTCCTGCCTAGATTCGAACTCAGAACTGCCTGAAAGTTGCAGACCTGTTCTGGAAATACGTGCATTAACCCACTCGACTGTCAGACAACGCTCTCTGCTTCGAGTAGGACTGAGGAGTGTACTGTACTGTACTGTGTACTGAGGACTGTACAGTCCTACCTAATAGGCCTACTCGGTACACCTTTCTCGTTGGAATTTGACGCCAAGGACCCTTGACCATGCGTCAGACCTTTAACGAGTAGGGAGTGAGACTGGGTTGGTCAGAAGACCAGCACATAACCTACTCCAGTACAGATGATTACTTACAGCATGTGTGTGTGTGTGTGTGTGTGTGTGTGTACACATGTACATCAGCTGCAGAAAAACAAATGCTCAGAAATGTAAAGACTGTGTTCATGTAAAGACAAGTCCATGTGTATTCTAATGTGGTGAGTTTAATGTAAACAGACACACACACACAAACACACACGCTCACTCTTCCTCTGCGTCTCAGGTGGCCTGGTTTTCCCAGACTGTGTATATTTTTAGATTTGAGGCATGTGCTCCGGCACACTTATGTTCCCTTTCCAAAGCCCCCACGTCACTATGGTAAGTAGAGCAGGAAACAGCAATTAAACTCAACTAAATTTAAACAAACAAAAAAAGTGAAATACGTTTAGTTCATAGTGAAAAGCATGGAAGGTTTTAGTGCCCTCTGTCCACCCCTCCGCTCCAATATGCACTCTACAGGTGAGGTAAGGGCCTGGCAGGGATGTCCATCTCTTCAGCAGTGGCAACCTCTTTTCCCTTTCCCACACACACACACCTGTCCCCCTCTAAAGGTGAGATACATGTCTGGTGTGAATATCCAACTCTTAAGCAGTCCCTCCCTCACACACAAACACTCACACACACATGCATACACACACACACACACACTCCTGTCCCCCTCTGACCCTGTCTGCAGGTCTGTGATTGATGAGGAGGAGTTATCTCTGCTCACCGCTGGCATTTTAGTGTGTGTGTGTGTGTGTCACAGAGAGTACAGCTGTACATTCGTGTGTGTGTGTGTGTGTGTGTGTGTGAGAGAGAGAGAGAGAGAGAGAGAGAGAGCTCCAGGGACAGCATGTGGCTGAATGAACAGCAGACTAATGTCAACACTAAAGAGGTGAAGGAGAGGCCACTACACGCACAACCTGTTAAGATGACAGATAAGGTGTGTGTGTGTGTGTGTGTGTGTGAGAATAGGGGCAGAGGCTGGGGGGAGGGAGAGGAGTGCACCAGTACTGGGGGTACATCAATAAAACTCAAACATCAAAAATGAATTGAATTGAATTGTTACAGGGAGCAGATAGACGAGAGAGAAAGAGAAGGAGTCAGTGAAAAAGAGAACAATGAGAGGGGGGGTGGAGAGATGGAAGGACAGAGAGGAGTGGAAAAGAGGATGAAATGAACAGAGGCTGAGAGATGTTTGAGAGAGAGAGAGAGAGAGGTAAGAGAGAGTGATGTGTGTGTTAGAGGTAAAAAGGAAGAGAAGTGAAGATGAAATGGAGGGAGGGGCCACTAGTTGGAGAGAGAGAGAGAGAGATTGGATGGATTCTATGCTAATTTGAAGAGAGGCAGAGCGAGTAGTAATGAGTGAGAGAGAAAGGGATAGAGAGATTCCCCCCTCCTGTTGTTCCTGTTCAGCATGACACACTGGCTGCTCACACACACCTTGTCCCTCTCAGGGACACAGTTCCCACAGCAGAGAACAATACAAATAGTAACAAGAAATCAACACAGTCATTTGTAATGTAGTGTTATGTCACATGTACACACGCACACGCACACACACACCCTTTCTTTATCAACACAGTCATTTGTAATGTAGTGTTATGTCACATGTACACATACACACACACACACACACCCTTTCTTTATCAACACAGTCATTTGTAATGTAGTGTTATGTCACATGTACACATACACACGCACACACACACCCTTTCTTTATCAACACAGTCACAGCGTTATGTCACATTTCTTTATCAACACAGTCATTTGTAATGTAGCGTTATGTCACATGTACACACACACACACACACCCTTTCTTTATCAACACAGTCATTTGTAATGTAGCGTTATGTCACATGTACACACACACACACACCCTTTCTTTATCAACACAGTCATTTGTAATGTAGCATTGTGATCGAATATACAGTAATACTGTAATACAAAACACATGTCACATGTACACACACACACCATTTCTTTATCTACTTTTATCTCTACCAGATTCCCTAATGTACTTAGTCTCTGTGTGTGTGTGTGTGTGTGTGTGTGTTTATACAGTTACTCTGACTCACTGTCTCCATTGCCCATTGAATTTGTCTCTGTCTGTTATTCTATTGCCTCTGACTGAAAGACCATACTTCCTGTGAGGATTAGTGTGTGTCTCCCCCCCCTCTCTCTCTCTCACACACACACGCACACACACTCCTTTCACAGAAGCATCCAGGACGGAACTCAGCTCCATTGGAAGTGTGCCATCACCTAGCTGTGTTTACGCCACTATGACACCAACAAGGTGGTAAACTTGTTATATTACATAACACCATGACATCAACAAAGTGGTAAACTTCTTATATAACATAACATGATGATGAATCAGCTCAGCAGTGGACAACAGGTACGGTCACCAAAGGCACAATGTGCATTGCAAAGTGATTGCAGATATATCTTCTATTTAAAAACACTGCATCCGCCCCTCACCTGATTTGAGTTCAACTCCCAGATTATTGTTTCAGTGTCTTCACCTGTGTCTCGTTCCCTAGTGTATTTAGTCGTCATGTTCCCTCTGTTCCTTGTGGGTCTTTGTCATGTTTCCTTGGTTCCTTCTGAGTAAAGTTTCAAGTGTTTCCAAGTTTGCCTTGCCTTGCCTTTGGGTCCAACTGTAACTGTAAGGTTGAAAAATATACATGAGATAGATGAGCAAAACAGTGGTGATTGACATGTTCAGTGTAAGGGTGGGGGCTGTTTCTGAGCGTTCAACAGAGTGACTGCTTGGGGAAAGAAGCTGTCTTGATGTCGGCGATTTTGGCGAACAGTGCCCTGTATCACCTACCTGAGGGAAGGAGGTTGAACAGTTTGTGACCAGGATATGTGGGGTCTGCAGAGATTTTTGCTGCCCTTTTCCTGACCCTGAACCGGTACAGGTGCTGGATGGACAGATATATCATCATCAATGGTACAGTAGACATCAATATAATCATGCACCAAATAAAATGCACTGGCAATAAGATTAGTTAGTGTTGTTGTCATCCGGTAGCCTAGAAATCTAGACGCACCCCAGCGGCAGCAAATGTAAGTTGCAGCCAGGGTAGTTTAGCAACTCTGTTGACTTGCGAGCTTGAAAAATTAAACTTCAATCAGGCCAATCACATTGTGTATAGAGTCGGCGACGGTTACGCGTGAATTCCCTGTTACTTGAAAACAATGAATATGGATGCTGCAGCTGGTAAACAGTGGTCGAGTAAAGCTTTTTTTTAAGCTTTTTTTAAATTGGCAAAAGTTTGATCAACTAGCCAACTAGCTCTGCTGGTGTAGCGCTATCCTATTGCGTGCAAAGGAAATTTGAAAGACAACCGTGTATCCCGCTTATTGCACTCTGTGGCCCATTACTGAAACGCCTGTGGAAAACTCAGCCCGTCCTGATGATCCCATTCCTGTGACTGTAGCCCTCTCAGGCATTATAATTTGTCCTATATTAGGCAATTCAGGTTAACAAGGCATTAGCAATGATATTCAGCTCATTTAATTCATGAATAATCATGGCAGGCTTATTGCAGAAATACAAAGGGCTGCTGGCTCAGAGGTGTCATATGAGGTCTGTAACCTACAGTAGAGAGAGATAAAGTACTTACTGTAATGGTCCTTATCTCAGTCATCAGTTTAGTGTCATTACTGTCACAGAGCGGACCCCTTTATACATGATATGTGTCGTGTGACATGTGTTCGATCCTTTATAACACTTCAATGACGTGGTATAATATAGTTCACTTAGTTACATAATGAACATACTGATTATCACTACAAAGTAGGTTTTGATATCATCTTCTTTTCCAGGCAGGCTAGTATATGTGATATATGAGTTGTCATATTCATGTTTTATAACATCATATTCTGAATGGCTCTAGTAAGAACACACATTTTTCAGTCTATTTCACCTGAAGGGACTTTACAGTTTGTTCCATTTCTGTCCGTCACTGTGATTTGTGCAAATCCCAGCCATCACCATAACCCTGTGACTACAAATGGCTCTACCAACGACCTACATGTGTAAGATGTGCATCCCCAGCACCCTATCATCCACACACACAGCACTGATATAGGTGTTAATGTTCTTGTGATATATCAGTATCCAGTGGGTGTGGGCTAATGGAAGCAGACATTATGTATCATGTTTATGTATGTCTACATGGCTGCATGCGTGTCATTCTCATGAATGGGTGTGCGGGACAGTGACATAGACACAACTCAAACATTGAATCAACTTGCTGTGTTATGTCAGTGGTTTTTCTGTGCCTAAGAGTATGTAGTTTTATTTGAGTGCATTTGTTTCATGTGTATGTAAATAGGTGTGTGTGTGTTTATGTGTATTGTCCTTCTTATGCATGTATGTCTGTGTGTGTGTGTGTGTGTGTCTGCATGTTGTGTATGATGGTGTATGTGTGTGCGAGGGCATATATGCATGTTTATGTGTGTGTGAATCACACGTTTCACAAAAATAATTTGGGGACTTTCATCTCACTTTCCCTTTGCGTGTGTGTGTGTGTGTGTGTGTGTGTGTGTGTACAGTCTAGTTTTGGAAAGTGAGGGACATCTTTTGCTCACAGTGGTCATTATTTACTGACCATTATTAAAAATGCCACAGAAAATGTGTGTATATGTTGTGCATGGTTGTGTATTTGTGTGTATGTGTGTGTGCATAGCACATGTTGAGTATGTGTGTGTTGTGCATGTTTGTGTATGTGTGTGCGTGTGTACATGTTATGTATTTGTGTGTGAGAGAGCACCATTTAGCCCCATACACTCCCTTGACAGCTGGAGCTGAACAGGTCACCAGTGTTTAAGAACATCGTTCTAGTGATAAAGGAGGAACTTGCCAGCCTGACATGAGCCGTGGCTTATGTGGAGTGTTTGCACACAGGAGCAAACACAAGCACATCTACACTATTATTCAGCACACTATTATATGCACACATCTACAGTTATACAGCACACATCTACACTATTATACGCACACATCTACAGTTATACAGCACACATCTACACTATTATACGCACACATCTACACTATTATACAGCACACATCTACTGTACACTATTATACACACACATCTACACTATTATACAGCACACGTCTACAGTATTATACACTATTATACAGCACACATCTACACTATTATACAGCACTATTATACAGCACACATCTACACTATTATACAGCACTATTATACAGAACACATCTACACTATTATACAGCACACATCTACACTATTATACAGCACTATTATACAGAACACTTCACAGCACACATCTAGCCACCCCAGATGTAAATATGTAGAAAATCCAGATGCGTTATCTTAACCTGTTGAGGAGTACGGTCACAAATATGTGATTAGAATGTTCGCGAACCGAGAGTTCCACATTATGATGTCACAATTACCCTCAGAGATTTTCCCCATAGACTGTTTAAGGAACACTGAAACTATAGATTGTTTGCGTAGAATTCTAGAAGGAACCAGGAAAATAATTCACTCCTCAACAGGTTAAAACACTCTTGCATGATTTCAGATTGCTGTCCCTGTGCTGTCTGATCTATTCTGTGGAATAAGTCTCAGTATGTTATGATCACACCAGCAAATTTATACACGCTCAGCAGGGTATTTCTTAGCAACAGATTTATCCTCCTTGTGTGTGTGTATGCACATCTCTCATCACAGACACATGAACGAGGTAGATCTGTGTGTGAGTGTGTGCATGCGCATGTTTGTGTGTGTGTGTCACCCTGTGAATAACTGCCCTTGATTGCCGTTAGCGCAGCGTAAAGCTAACACTAATCTTATCAACTCTGAGCATCAGCTGCAGTGCTAGCGTTAGCATCAGCCCTGGGTAACGCTGCGTGGGATCTTTAATTCATGTTAATTTAATAACGGCCCGTAACAGAGACTCCTCCTGGGATTCCATTCTACACGTCTTATCGCTGCAGAGGTTAGGTTCCCAGCTGTCTGCATAATTCCCCGTGTTGTGCTCCCTGGCTCTCTTATCAGGGAGCGCGCTTGTAATGCGCTCTTGTCCTTCCTGGGTTATTATTAAACTCCAGTAATGTTATGAATTATGAGACACACCTCCAGTGCAGCGAGGTCATATAAAATGGACACTTCCTAGGCAGCAAGGTCATATAAAATGGCCAAACAGCTGCTTGTTGCATCCATACGGCCATGTGTGGACTACCCTTGATCCCCAGTCCAGCAAGAATATTTCAAGGGTTTATGAAGTATGAATGAGCTGAAACTCCAATGTATTATTGACGACTAAACACTGATCCTGACATTTCATAGAGGACATTGTAACATCTCTCTGATTTCCAGGAATAAGAGCAGAACTCACCAGGCACACAATGAGCTGAAGAGTGTGCAACCATGCAAGAGGCCCACGCAAAGGCAATGATAATACACTGTATGTACGTACATTTTATGTTGACATTCATTTTCATATTTACATTTACAGTGGTGTCCTCATTCACCACCAGGGTATTATCTTCCTTTATAATTCACATCAACCAGCAGGGTCGCCTCATGCGTCATTGTCACGTACTGCCCACAACAGGCTGTTCTTTTACACCATGCTACACTCTGGGGGCATGAACATGGGGGCTCATGAAGATGCTGTTGCTCTAGCTGTTGGCTGCAGCAACTCGAGCTAGGTAGAACTGATTACTCAAGCTAGCTGGAACCGATTACTCAAGCTAGGTAGAACCGATTACTCAAGCTAGCTGGAGCCGATTACTCGAGCTAGATAGAACCGATTACTCGAGCTAGATAGAACCGATTACTCAAGCTAGATAGAACCGATTACTCAAGCTAGGTAGAACTGATTGTTTTCATTTTATTCGTACCTACAGTACTCGGTGACCTCGAGAAACAGAGATCTATGTGAAAAATTCCCAGAATTCTGCTTTAAGTGTCTAGCTCCTGGTCAATGGGATAGTGCCTCATTCCCATGATGTCCACAGAACCGTTTCCTTGCATGTTCCAGCTCCTAGCCAATGGGATGTGGCTTCATTTCTAAATGGAGAGTTGTTAAAGTGGCTACAATGAGATTGCACTGTCCCTGACAATGAATGTCTTGATTTTATGTTGTTTGTGTTTAAATGTCTGTGGCTGACCACTATTGATTGTGGTCATGATATAGTGCTCATATGGTTGACCACACCATGTTGCTGTTGACCATGATACATATTTAAAATGGGGCCTTTAACACTGATTGAGTTAAAATGGGGCCCTAACACTGATTGAGGCCTCTCTCTAAGCTCTCCTGGTTTGTGCTGTCGACTGTCGTGTCCTGAGAGAGAGTTTGCTATAGTTGTGGCTGTAATGTGTGTGTGTGTGTGCTTAGTGCTGACGACGGGTTTCTGCACTTGATATCACAGATCTCAGGAGCGTTGATTTATCCCTAAACAAACCGGCCTCTGCTCTGATCAAACCCTCCTCGGCCGGACATTAGTGCTGCGAGTGCTATCAGCGGCGCTGCCATGCCGATGAATGTCTGGCCATTACGCCGTTATTGCCTGGCCCAGGAGCTGCAGGTGATGGAGCCGGAATGCCATTAATGTCTGCGTTGCTGCGATGGAAACCGCAGGGAGGTGGGCTGTGTCCCAGCCAGCGTAGAATGACCCTCATCCTCACAGCAGAGCTGAGATGCAGAGGAGAGAGGTGTAGAGAGGGAGAATGTGAGAGAGGAGTAGAGAGGTGTGGAGAGGAGAGAGAGGAGGTGAAGAGAGGAGGAGTAGGAGAGGAGGAGCTGAGGATCAGAGATGAGTGATGACTAGAGGAACAGAGAGGTGGGACAAGAAGAGGACAAGGAGAGAGAGGGATGAGAAAATAGAAGAAGAGGAAAGAGAATAGAAGAACAGAGAAGAGGAGCAGGGAGAGCCGAGGAGGCCATTCTAATTTGTCAGAAGTGTTTACCAACATTGCTCCAAGGTTATTACCGGCCTGTCATAGTGAGGCCGAGAGGTAATGGAAAAACACACACAGGCCAACAGATGGGGGGGGGGGCAGAATAAAGAGAGGGAGATTAAGATGGAAAGAGAGACACAGGGGGGGGCATCTCGAGCTAAGACAGCAGGGCAAACGAGACGTGTGGGTAAACGGTGTGTGTGTTTGTGTATTGGGGGGTGGTCTTGTCAGTTCTGGAGAGAGTGTATGGAGGGATGTTATGGTATGTGTGTGTGTATGTTGTCTTTAGTGGAGGGATAGGATGTTGTGGGTTAAAAGCCATTTCTCCATTAGTCCTGCTGTTCTTGTGAATCAATTACTCCCATTCAAACTCAGGGACGTTTTTCATTTGCCCATTTGTCATGAATAATTCAGCTGCTTCCCGTGTAGTGGCGGCCGCCGTCCACAAACAGAACAATATGCAATTTACATTTCATCAGCGCGGCCGCTAGCACCTCATTAGGTCATGCTATCAAATCAATATCTCACCCGGCCCTGCCCCCCTCTGTCCTCTCAACATCTCTCCATTCCTTTCTATCTCTCTCTCATTCCATCCCCTTTTCTCTCTCTCCATCTCTATTCCTCCATCTCCCTCTTCATCCTCCTGGTCTCTTGTTCAGTTTGCACATGCAACAGGTTACCTGCCTGGTAAATTTGTTTGTTGGCAGGGGATATATGGAAGTTGTCATGAACATAAATGTAGTGGAATGTGTGTGTGAGTGTTGAGAGTGCCTGTGTATGCGAAGGATCTGAGGTCAAGAATGAGTGTGTATATGTGTACACCTTCCCTGAAAGACCTCATGGAGGGCAGAGACAACCTGCTGCGTCCAGAGTAACACACCTTCGATGGGCGCGTCCAGAGTAACACACCTTCAAGGGCGCGTCCAGATTAACACACCTTCAAGGGCGTGTCTAGATTAACACACCTTCAAGGGCGCGTCCAGATTAACACACCTTCAAGGGCGTGTCCAGATTAACACTCCTTTAAGGGTGCGTCCAGAGTAACACACCTTCAAGGGCGCGTCCAGATTAACACACCTTCAAGGGGGTGTCCAGATTAACACACCGATTAACACACCTTTAAGGGGGCGTCCAGATTAACACACCTTCAAGGGCGCGTCCAGAGTAACACACCATCAAGGGCGCGTCTTTACTAACAACAAACCATCAAGGGCGCGTCCAGAGTAATGCCACACCATCCTGTTAAAGGGCGTACTGGATTAGGCTGGAGTTTGTTTGGGAAGAACAGATGTTGTGTTTAAAGCAGAAATGGACGAGGCTGTGTGTTTGTTTGATTGTTTGTTTGTTTGAAAAATATAGACTTCTCTATTTCAGTTACAATTTAATGAATCCCATAGACGTAAAAAACTCATGAATACAAACAAAATGTTTTCACAGATTTTCTCATTGCCAATTCCCTTTATGAAACTAAATCACTCCCAAAAACATTGCCCCCTTCTGAAGCACTGACATCCTGTTGTCATTCATGTACTGCAGCCCATATTTTAGTGTAATCCTCCATTTAAACACTGAGCTGAACAGCTTCACTCCTCCCTCCCTCTATTTACCAGCCGTTTATAATACCTCTTTCAGAGAGAGAGACACAGGGGGAGAGAGAGACAGAAAGGGAGAGAGACAGGGGAGAGATATTATAATTGCTGTTTCTGTTTCATTAGCATTTTCACCTCAGCACAATGTTATTGATGCACATAATATTTTAGAGAGCATGATTTACAATACGCTGCCCTGTATGTAATATTTCATTCAACAACAATGGCCACAATGACTTTGGTGGCAATGAAACCGCTCATCTAGGGCAATAAAGCAGCGTTTGATTAGGCCTGATTACAGGGAGATAATTGAAAATGGGAAGGTGTGCATCTGCTTCATATGATGAGGACAATAATAATGCTGTCCCTCTCCCATCCCTTTTTATCAATGATGTGTATGTGTGTGTGAGAGAGAGAGAGAACACATGAGTGGGAAGGTGGGCGTCTGTTTCACATGAAGAAGACAATGAGAGGCAAATACACCGATATTACTGCCTCTTTTTATTGAATGTGTGTGTGTGTGTGTGTGTGTGTGAAAGAAAGAGAGAGAGAGAGAGAGAGATCATCTGTTTGTAGACAGGTATTTGTGAGTGGGAGGGTGTGTTGTGACTAAGAGTATTTATTTGAGCAAGGAGTCTATGCATACCAATGCTATACATGCTATATAATATTGTATATAATAAAAAGGGTACAATTTATTATTCTTTTATGATGAAGAGATAACTTAATACAAGTTGAACGGGTGTTTAGATAGCTAAAAATAGTTTGAACAGTTTACTTTTCCTGTTTGTAGCCAGAGGTTACCTTTTCCTGTTTCCCATCCCTCCTTCTCTGCAAATGTCTCAAAGATTTGTGTGTGTGTGTGTGTGTGTGTGTGTCTCGGAGGTGAGCCAACTTTGAAATGCAAACCAGCTACATCCTCTCTTCTCTACCCAAAATTCAAATGTCAGCTTTGTAGTGCTGCTCTCATACACAACAACTATCCGTCACACTTCTACACAGTTCTACACACACACCATTCAAACATTCACACAAAATGTATTTCTCCATGGTATCGGAGTGCGTAGCAGTGCCTCTAATGTTGGCAGCTGGAGGTGGGTTGAGTGATTGATTCTCTCCGACGGAGGGAGTACACACACACACACACCTTTACACAGAGTCTGGTTTACACACACTAAGTGAAAATCTCATGTGTGTGTGTGCTTGCCAATGTGGCTTCTGTTCCCTTTTGTGGGTGCAGTTTCTGTTTATTTAGAAAACAGAAACAGGAGTACCAGAAGTGTGTGTGTGTGTGTGTGTGTGTGTGTGCACGCAGTCCCAGTGTGGCACATTAACACACCGAGGAGTGCCTCCTACCTTCCCTGGCTCAGTTTTTAGGTCACATACTGCAGGCATGTACACACACACAAAGTTACATACTGCAGGTACACTCAGATTCATGTACACACACACACATACACTCCATCACATACTGCAGGCATGTACACACACACATACACAAAGTCATATACAGGTACACACAGATTCATGTACACACACACACACCCTCACACATTGCAGGCATGCACACACACACATACACAAAGTGATATACAGCAGGTACACACAGATTCATGTACACACACACACACACACACTCCATCACATACTGCAGGCATGTACACACACTCCATCACATACTGCAGACATGCACACACACACACACACACACAAAGTCATATACTGCAGGTACACACACAAATTCACAGAGCTCTCACCTGGAGAGTGTGAACCATACAGTACGCTCTGCATCAGAGCTCTCACCTGGAGCTGCTCTTGTCTTCAGCACATTGGCACAGTTGTGCTTGTGTGATGCAGCCCTACATTAATACATTTAGAGGATGAGATAGCGGCTGCCTTCTTCACTGAACCCTGGAGCGCACAGAAGACGGTCAAACTCAGGCCACTCAGCCAGTGGCCTAAAGGGGTGTATGTGTGCTGTGAGTGTGTGTGTTTGTCCCTCTCTGTGTGTGTGTGTGTGTGTGTGTGTGTGTGTGCCTCTATCTTTCTCTCTTTCTCTCAGCCCCCTCTCTGTAGGTGTGTGTGAGTGACAGTGTATATGTGTCTAAGTGTGTGTGTGAGAGACGTGTGTGTGTGTGTGTGTGATGAGGCAAGCGTGAAAACTGTCCCGAGCTCTGGCAGGTTGTGAGGAAAAAGGCCTCTAAATAAAAGATGTCTCACAGTTTAGTTTCCATGGCATCTGATGAGCGCATCCAGCAGGCTGGCTCTGGCTGTTGTGGCGGCGGACTCTAAGCAGAGTGGACAGGTTATTTCAGGAACGGCTCAGCATCAATATTTCACCGCAGGTCCAGCACATCCCTGGGAAGCTGTGACCAGGAGCTGATATCTACCAGCAGTAGGGTGTGAAGAAAACACAGCAGAAGAGCCAAACCAAACACACTAGTGCACTGAACTAATGCACCGAGCTCAGTCCACTCGGAGGCCTATCTGTGTGCCTCTGTGTGCTCCGCGCACCCTGGGAGCTCTGTGATGGACAGGCGAGCAAAATGATGCGCTTGTGAACTCATCTCTCCATCATCTCTCTCCCTCCTCCAGCTGGACTCCTCATCTCTCTCCATCATCTCTCTCCTTCCTCCAGCTGAACTCCTCATCTCTCCATCATCTCTCTCCCTCCTCCAGCTGGACTCCTCATCTCTCCATCATCTCTCTCTCCTCATCTCTCCATCATCTCTCTCTCCATGGTCTGTCGTGCCTCCAGCTCTCCTCTCGGTGCTCATCATGAGCAGGGCTCAGCTGCCTAAGTGCTCCATTACATGGTAACCGGGAGCAAGCGCTGCTGCCCAGGTTTACATAACCTCTGACCCCCTCCCCCCCACACACACACTCCATTCATCCATTTATCACTCTTCTGCCCTCTCTTCTCCACTCCTCTTTTCACCTCTCCCAGCCCTTTTAGTTTCCTCTCTTCTGTCCTTTCCACACACACACACACACACACACACACACAGTATTGCTGACCCACATACAGTATTGCATGCAATAAGTTCAGGAGGCTGTCAGCTGATTCTGCTTTACAGTCACTCTTCTTTACACTGGATCCATTCTTCAGTTTATCTCCTTACAAAATCTAGCCTCACTCTTTTGTCTGTGTGTAGATGTGTGTAGGTGTGTAAAACCAGTAGCATGGTCAGTCATGGGCATGTCCCATACAGTATGTCGCCGGTTCCACAAATGAGATTCCTGTAGAGCTGTGGTGAGCGTTGCAGGTCCCTCTCCTGCCTCCAGGGGGCACTCTTAAGTACACTACTGTAAATACTCTCCTCAGTACACTACTGTAAATACTCTCTTCTGTACACTACTGTAAATATGTGCTGCAGGTCCTTCTCCTACCTACAGGGGGCTCTCTGCTCTCGTCAGTACACTACTGTTACCTGCTTCAGTACACTACTGTAAATATGTGCTTCAGCTGGCTCTCTTCAGTCCACTACTGTAAATACGTACTTTAGTACACTACCGTACTGTACGTACTTCAGCTGGGAAATAAAACAACATCCTGTACATTGGTCATTAAAGGCAAATTACAAAAGTGTATAATTTTTACATCAAAACTGCTCTCATTTATTATGCTCCCTCCCTGCTTAAAGATGTTGGATAATCAGAGTGAAGACAATTATGCATGTAAAATGTAATATCAAAATAAAAGTTCAGGGAAAATTGCAAAATAAGCCTATTTGTCCATCTTAGGAAAGTTAATGAGGAAGTGTATGGCATGGCTCCAATAATCCTGAAGAAAAGCACTACTGTAACATCCCCAGTACACTACTGTAAATTACTCTTCTGTACACCACTGTAAATATGTGCTGCAGGTCCTTCTCCCACTACTGTAAATACTCTCCTCAGTACACTACTGTAAATACTCTCCTCAGTACACTACTGTTACCTGCTTCAGTACACTACTGTAAATACTCTCTTCTGTACACTACTGTAAATACTCTCCTCAGTACACTACTGTAAATACTCTCCTCAGTACACTACTGTAAATACTCTCTTCTGTACACTACTGTAAATACTCTCCTCAGTACACTACTGTTACCTGCTTCAGTACACTACTGAAATAAAACATCCTGTACATTGGTCATTAAAGGTACCATAAAGTGTATAATTTTTACATCGTCTTGCTCTCATTTATTATGCCTCCTCCCCTGCTTAAAGATGTTGGATAATCAGGCGAAGACTCATGCATTAAAATTAATTCAACTGTTAAAAGTTCCAGGAAAATTGCAAAATGTGCCTATTATTATGCCCTCCCCCGCTTAAAGATGTTGGATAATCAGAGTGAAGACAATTATGCATGTAAAATGTAATATCAAAAAAAAAGTTCAGGAAAATTGCAAAATAAGCCTATTTGTCCATCTTAGGGAAAGTTAATAATTGAGAACTGTACGTATCTAGCTTGGGAAATAAAACAACATCCTGTACATTGGTCATTAAAGGCAAATTACAAAAGTGTATAATTTTTACATCAAAACTGCTCTCATTTATTATGCCCCTCCCCTGCTTAAAGATGTTGGATAATCAGGAGGAAGACAATTATGCATGTAAAATGTAATATCAAAATAAAAGTTCAGGGAAAATTGCAAAATAAGCCTATTTGTCCATCTTAGGGAAAGTTAATAATTGAGAAGTGTATGGCATGGCTCCAATAATCCTGAAGAAAAGAAAATGCCTTTCTCACAAAAAGTTGAATAATAATGCTGTCAAACTTTAACTGATGAACATCGTGAAGGACCCCAATGTCACCTGAATTTATAAAGCAGAAAATGGGTGGGTGTGTCACTTCTTGATGACAGGCATGCATCAGGAGACAGACATCTGTGATTGATTGATGATGTCTGGAAGTTTGAGCAATTTATCTCAGGGCTATGTCAATATCTCCACGAAGACAGATAACCTTACTTTGTTAGTCTATTTGGAAGTGAACAACCACATTTTATATCTGTCACACACAAACACACACACATACAAATAAACAAACATGCCTTTGAATCTAGTCTTTCTGAAACAGAATAGCAATTTAAGAGGAGAGGGGCAGAGGGGACTCAGAAGGTGAAAAATGTGACGGCTTTCTTTCTCACCTTGATTTTCAACTTTCACCTTGTTTGTTGGAGGATATGTGTGAATTTGTGTGTGTGTGAGAGAGAGAGTGTGTGTGAGAGAGAGAGAGTGATATATGAACAACATATGTCAGAGAAAGTGAAAATGAGACAATAGAAAGAGCGTGTGTTTCAGTGTGTGTGTTTATTTCTTTGTGTGTTACAGTGTGTGTGTATGTGTGTGACGAATAAAGAGTGGATGAGAGATAAAGAATGCATGTGTGTCTGTGTTCGTGAGATCACAGAGAGTGCTTTTTTAGAGGAGATTACTCCTCCCAA
The DNA here is from genome assembly GCF_017589495.1 of Alosa alosa. Classification (NCBI taxonomy): domain Eukaryota; kingdom Metazoa; phylum Chordata; class Actinopteri; order Clupeiformes; family Clupeidae; genus Alosa; species Alosa alosa. Next base: position 2,806,715 of record NC_063192.1, on the reverse strand, counting down.
AAACAGGTCTCCTGAGTGCATGGGGTTATGGGAAGGCCATCTTCACACTCACACCCTATTAAGAGTGTGTGTGGCGTGTGCTTGCGTGTCGTGAGTAGTGTGTGTGGCGTGTGCTTGCGTGTCGTGAGTAGTGTGTGTGTGGCGTGTGCTTGCGTGCCGTGAGTAGTGTGTGTGTATGGTGTGTGCGTGTGTGTCATGAGTAGTGTGTGTGTATGGTGTGTGCGTGCGTGTCATGAGTAGTGTGTGTGTGTGGTGTGTGCGTGCGTGTCGTGAGTAGTGTGTGTGTGTGGCGTGTGCTTGCGTGTCGTGAGTAGTGTGTGTGTATGGTGTGTGCGTGCGTGTCATGAGTAGTGTGTGTGTATGGTGTGTGCATGCGAGCTGTGAGTAGTGTGTGTGTTGACTGCGGCTGTTTTCCGCTTGGCTTCCTCACTGTCACTGCGATGACTGTCGCTTTAGCTGCCGCTGCGTAGCCACAGGCTGGTACAGAGAGAGAGATATGAGAGAGAGAGAGAAAAATAAAAAAGGAGAGAGATGAGAGAGAGATAGAGGAGAGAGAGATGACAGAGAGATAGAGGAGGAGAGAGAGATAACAGAGAGATAGAGGGAGATAGAAAAACAGACGAGAGAGAAAGATGAGAGCTAGCCTTATGTACCACGGGCTGGGACAGAGAGAGATATGAGAGAGATAGAGAGGGAGGGAGAGAGAGACGAGAGAGAGATGAGAGCTAGCCTCAGGTACCACAGGCTGGGACAGAGAGAGGAGAAAGAGATGAGAGAGATAGAGAGAGAGAAATGAGAGCTAGCCTCAGGTGCTCAGCTTTCTATGCGTACAGAAAACACACACTTTCTCTCTCTCACACACACACACACACACACACACACACACACACATACACACATATGTGGACATAAACACACATAGACACACACACACACATTGGGCAGAACAAACAACAACATATTAAACAACACCTGATGGCCGGAATGAAATGAAATCACCCAGACCAGCATCAACCTGGAGGAAATGATGATGGGAAAGCAGCGAGACTGAAAAAACAATGTTTCTATTTCTAGTATATAACAAAACACTTACTTAACCACTAAGAAAGACAGAGAGAGATGGAGAGATCGAGAGACAGTGAGGTAGAGAGAAACAGAGAGAGCTAAGAGAGCAGAAAGAACTGAGAGAGATAGAGGTGGAGAGAGAGAGATAGACAGAGGCAGAGAAGGCTGAGAGAGAGAGAAACAGAGAGAGCTCTGAGATTCAGGTGTTTCATAAGAGTTGACGTAGACGATCATCTACCTGAGTGCATTTCCTCTCCCTCTCCTCCCTCCACTCTCCTCATCCTCCTCTCCTCCCTCCACTCTCCTCATCCCTCTCTAATTCCTGACTGCAAAGGGAAGGATTTCTGCATTAATACATATTCCATTTCCTGGAGAAGAAGTACTCCCCCCACCCACCCGGTCCTCGCTCTCAGGAACGATGGAGAGGAGTGCATCGCATTTCTCTCTCATTTCAGAGAGCTGATAAAAGTCCAGAAATCTGCCATCAAACTCCCTACGCCAAAAGGACACCCAGAATCTGAATATAATTACTTGAAGAAATACCAACAAATTGCCAAAACCTCCTTCTCACTTTTATGTTAATGTCTGATGTGCTGTTAAACATTTTAAGCAATTACTGCTTAAACTGTTTAAATTACTTTAAACTAAGTATTGACTAAAAGCAGGCAAAAAACCTGGCAACGGCTTCTGATGCTGCTGCAACAGCCAGTCACTTCAGAAAGACTTGGAGCGTCAAAAATAAGCAATTAATGCATCTACACTTAATTAATCATTCAATTAATTCCCTTCAATTTCACTTAATTAACTTCCTTGTTGTGCAGTTGCCAGTTCTGTACTAATGAATGAGGCAGCTGGAGAAAACTGGCTCAAACCTTCAATGGGTTTCTGTAATCCTGGCAAACATGCACACACACACACACACAAACATATTTACTCACAAACATTCACTCACACTCCCTCACACACACACACACACACACACACACACACTCACAGAAGGACTTTCAGGTGGACTCTTCAGAGGATATTTAAATTTAAATCACCTCATAGCGCTGATATTTTAGGATATTTAAACTGAATTTCTCTTATATGTCTGCATATTTCAATTGAATTCCCCTCTTATGTCTGCATATTTCAATCCCTGCTGTGCTCCTCCCTTTGGCAGCATCAGAATCCCCAGGTGTTTCAGGACCCTGGACAGTTCCGGCACACTCCACTGAGCAACTCAATGGGGCTCCGTGAACTGTGATGGAGGGGAAGCAGGTCTGTGAGCAAAGTTTCTCAAGTGTCACCACACACACACACACACACACACACAGGGACGGCAATCAGGCCAACCCTGATTGATATGATCATCCTACAACCAGCAGATGAAAGCCCAGCGGGTGCAGATACCAGGAGGAAGAACGTGGAGGAGAGGAAATGTGAAGAAGAGAAAGAGAGGCAGAGCAGAGGAGAGGAGAGAAGGAGAGGAGAGAGGGAGAGGAGAGAGAAGAGGAGAGGAGAGGAGGAAAGGAGAGAAGTAGAGGAGATTAGAGGAGAGACGAGTAGAGGAGGGCAAAAGGAAAGGAGAGAGGAGAGGAGGGGGGAAGAGAAGAGGGGGTGCAGGACAGAGGGCAGGAATTAATTGACGCTCTCTGAGTGGAGGTAGCAGAGCGGAGAAAGAAGCCAGCCGTGTCCGTGTGTGAGTGTGCGTGTGTGCACAAGTCTGTATAAGTGTGTGCGTGTGCACAAGTCTGTATAAGTGTGTGCGTGTGCACAAGTCTGTATAAGTGTGTGCGTGTGCACAAGTCTGTATAAGTGTGTGTGTGTGCACAAGTCTGTATAAGTGTGTGCGTGTGCACAAGTCTGTATAAGTGTGTGTGTGTGCGTGTGCACAAGTCTGTATAAGTGTGTGTGTGTGCACAAGTCTGTATAAGTGTGTGCGTGTGCACAAGTCTGTATAAGTGTGTGTGTGTGTGCGTGTGTGTGTAGGCAGCCATCTCTAGGCCACTTGTTCGTGGCCATCCACCCGCATCCACCCACCTCCTTCTCTAATCCGTACAGCAAGTTACAAATCCCATTTGCGCTGTCCAACCGCCTCTTCCTCTCCACACACACACACACGCACACACACAACACACACACACACAAGTAACAAGCACATGTACTCTTGTCCACAGTATACTGTATAAACGTATAAACACTCACACACATTCTGTTCTCCTCAGAGTATACAGTGTAAACACACACACATAGACTCCTCAAATAAACCATAGTAACTCTCCATAGTAAAAGTTTATTATACTTTTTTGTCTGTAAGCTGTGTGTGTTTGTGTGTGCATGTGAGTGTGTGTGTGTGTGTGTGTGTGTGTGTGTGTGTGCGTGTGTGCGTGCGTGTGTGTGCGTGCGTACCCCTTAACGGAGAGATGCTGCAGTGGCCTCCCCTTCTCCTCATACTCCTTTCTCGCTCTCTTTCTTTCCATCTATTGTCTCTCTCTATTTCTCTCCATATCTTCTCTCTCTCTCTCTTTCTCTCCATCTCTTGTAGTGTAGTGTTTTAACCAGGGCTCCGAACCGGTTCAAGGAACGAAAACGAAAACCGAAAACGAACAGAATTTTACGAGAAGCGGAAACGGAAACGAAAACAAAATGGTCTTCAACTGTTCCGGAACAGAAACGTTATTCTGAAATCCACAAAACCGGTTAATAACGTTTTTTTTTTCGTTCTCTATATATTTTATAAAATTTCACAAAAGCATATCCTAAGTGTTCTACTCGTTTGATTGTAGGCAAACAGCCTAATAATTTGATTTCTGCAGTTTGAAAAAACGAATAAATGGACCTTTGGTCCAAATGTGTATATTTTGTCTTGCTGTTGTAATGTAACCTATCCGTCTGCCACTTCGGATCTTAGGCCAGCTCGTAGCGTAGGCTACTGAAACTGATTTGGAAATTGTTTGTAGCCTATGCGTAATAGCCTATTTTGCCTGTCCACTTTTTGTCGTTTTCAAGTCGGGATTTGAAATGTTTGCGCAATTATAGCCTATTCTATGTAGAAGAGTTAAACGGGAAATTTGAGATAGGCCTTGTCAGCAACAGACAGGTTGGAATTATAGCGTACAAAAATCTCTCCATATTTTCTCTCTCTCTTTCTCTGCATCTCTCTCTCTTTCTCTCCATATCTTCTCTCTCTCTTTCTCTCCATCTCTTTAATGGAGAGAGAGAGAAAGAGAGAGTAAATGAGAGAGAGAGATGCCGTCTGCAGCTACCTCTGTGAGACGTTTGGTTCTTGCTGGTCTCTGCTTGAGTCCCATTCATATCACAGCTCCATGGTGAGACTGATGCTCTACACACACACACAAAGTCCCATTCATATCACAGCTCCATGGTGAGACGGCTGCTAAACTAAATCTGTTGGCTCCACCTGACAGACATTCACACACACACACACACCAGGGTTTCCGTTGTCCGGTAATTACCGGACATTGACCGGAAAAAAAATGAAATGTCCGACAAAAATAAATCTCTCCGGTCAAATTGTCCGATTGAAATTGGCTAATAATCCCGTCCATTGGCTAATAATCTGAATTTGAGAATAAGCCTTAAAATGTAAGCCTATATTAAAGCAATACGTCCTTTGGCTATGTTTTTAAATGTACAGGCTCTACCGTTTGAAAGCTATTAAACAACACGCATAGCCTATGCTGCATTTCAAATACTGTAGGAAACATTTCAAATAGGAAGCGCACGCTTAAAACGTCCATGTTAAACAACGAACAAATGAGTGAGGCGGTTCAAACATGGCCAGGCCCAGGCAGACTAGCCTTAAAAGTTTTTCAGAGGACAGACGCGATGGATGATGATAAATTGGTAACGTCTGAAGCCTCAGATGTCCGGTCAACTCCACCACCACCAGATAAAAAGCATAAGTGTCGGGCGTATCTGTCGGAATCATGACGTTGGAAGTGGAGTTGCGGGGTTGCGGCCGCTCCAAGACACTGTCATTCTCCGTGTACACTGGACATGCAACTGTTCTGTACCCAAAGCATACAAGTCAAGTCAAGTCAGTTTTATTTGTATAGCGCATTTACCATGCACAGAGTGCACCCCAAAGCGCTCCACATATAAGCTAAGACATTGTCATTGACACATAGACTAACAAAGACAATAGTGGACGGAGCGGCGTAGTCGCCAGCGTACCCGTGACACCAAGACATAGAACTACATTTAAGAAATAACAAACGCAAAAGATGCCGGACGGAGCGGAGTAGTCGTCAGCGTACCCGTGACACCAAGACATACAAGACAGACAACAAACAAATTAATAAATAAATTAAATAAAAATTAAAAATAAAATTAGTCCAATTTCCAACCGGCTGAAAATGTCCAAGGGCAATGATGACTCACGTGAAACTGCACACAGCTGTGTCTCCACAACCGATGCAACGCCAACAAAGTTCTTCACACTCACTGGCAGTCTGGAGATAACGTGAACGTTAGGCCTTGTTAGTCTGGAGATCACTGGAAGCAAACCAGTCCGAAAGTCATGAGCGATCTTGTAGATCAGCAACTCGGTGGACTTTTAACAGCGACCGTTTGATGGTCCGTAACGCAGAGTTCTTCAACGTTAACGTTAGTCTGCTCAATCCAGACTACAGGCAGTTGGCATGGCAGCTCACTGGTCAGAAACAGCTCGGCGGCCTCAGCAGATCTTTCTCAGAGTAGCTCCAGCTGCTGTCCCGAGAAATCCCCTCGACCAGACAGTGAAGTGCAGCACCGGCTCACAGATGGATGGGAAGGATGTAAGAGGCCCAGGGCAAAAGCTAGCCATAGCAAGCTCCCAATGGACAGACGTTAACAACATCAGCCGACTTGAAAGCAGTAAAAAGGACTAAGAGAATAACACGAAAACTATAAAAAATAACGTAAATAGAGAGAGAAAACATTTAACTAGACAAATCAATACAAAAAATAAACGTGACATTACATAAAATTACGAACATTACATAAAAACAAACAAAAACGTACAGTAGGCCTATGCTTTCTCTGTCTATGATCTGCAGGGTTAGGGCCTCCTCGACGAGGAGATTGCTGGTCCGCGGATAATTTCCGGCACAATTAAACGATATCATTGAACCGCAGACCGAAAGAAAAAGAAACTAAACAATTCCCAGAATAGGAAATATTTCTTAATTTATTGTTATCAAATAAAGAGACATAGCCTTAGGGGGTAGTGGTGTGAGCGCTCATTCTTGTGTGTGCGCATCTGTGCAAGTTAAACAGTGGAACCACTGGAGATAACGTGGGTAGCAGCAACAAACAACGTAGCCTTTTTAAAACAATGAACGAAGCGGGCTCTTGCTGTCCATGAAAACATAGATACTGGCTAGATCTTGTTAGGCATATTTACGTACATTAGGCTAATGAACATGTTGCATTCTATTCAGCCTGATTATGTCATTCTTTAAGCTACATAGCCTGTCTCCAGTGTTCCTCAACTTGACTAGGTAATTAAGAAGCGATAATAGGACATTTGACCGGCATATCATCAAAATGTCCAGAAAACTAAACCTCTGCCGGTCACACACACACACAAAGCCCCCTCATCTCACTGTTAGTACGCACTGCCCATTATCCATCTGCTCAAATGTGTGTGTGTGCATGTGTGCGTGTGTATATACATGTGTGTGTGTGTGTGTGTGTGTATTAGTTCTCTCCTGTCCTCATCTGTTTTCTTTTAACTGCATAAGAAAAAATTATGCCAAAACAAGCAGAGATAAAACACACACACACACATCCATATGGTGCAGCTGAGTGAGAGCCAAGCGCTATCAGACGTGTGATGTGATTCCATTCTCATCAGCACTCATTTGGTCCGTGATGAGGCGTGATTAATGCATTAACTCCCCTTCCCATCTCTCTGGCCCAAACCATACGGATACGCCAAGTAGAGCAGCAGGGACAGTCCACCACAGTCGGTGTGTGTGTACGTACGTGCGTGTGTGCGTGTGTGTGTGTGTGTGCAGAGCATCCGTCTCCCCTTCCCATCTCTCTGGCCTAAACAAGACAGAGCCGCCCGAGCAGCAGCACTCGGACTTATTTCGCTCTTTTACATAGTCAGGTAATGTGTGTGTGTGTGTGTGTGTGTCTGTTTGCTTCAGCAGTAGGGAATATGAGCAGTCCAGGAAGAAAGTCATCTTAAGACGGCACTGACAAATGTGTTTGACATATGCAAGAATCTGTATGTGTGTGTGTGTGTGTGCGCGCACGCCCGCATATGCAATGTTTTGATAGTAAAATAAAGCCTCTTTTTTAATCTTGCACCAAAGTGACCTTTTCAGTATTCCTTTTCTGCTTGCTTATCCTGTGTGTGTGTGTGTGTGTGTGTGTGTGTGTTGGTTTTGATTCCTTCTAGACTGTTTTGGGAAGCTGTGCTTTGTGTGTGTCCCGTTAGTGGATAAACAAACCGTGTGTTTAGTGTTATTTTTCACCAGTAGCTAACAAGCCTAATTACTCCTGAACACACTGTGCAGGCAGCGTTTGTAGCCAAGACAAAACACACACACACACACACGTGCACACACTCAGGCAGCATTTGTAATCCAAACAAGGGTCTCTAATACCCAGACAATTAATGGGCGAATGACCTGCGAGTTTAAGGCAATCTCAGAGAATCTAAGATTAATCCGCCTGCCAACAGGGAAGATGACGGGGGAGCCCTGCAACGAGACATGGGAACTTGAAAAGGGCCAATTAACAGGAGAATGAGTCAGGACAATCACACACACACACACACACACTCACTCACACACACACACAGATGAATAGGTTTGGAGTGAAGAGTGTACAAAGAACACATACAAAGACATGAGAGGAGCAGAGGACAAACATGTAATGAAGCACTGTGTTGCATGTGTGTTTGCATGTGTGTGTTCTTTTGCATGTGAGTTTGCGGGTGTTGCGTATGTGTGTGTTTGCATGTGCATATACAGTATCTTGGTGTGTGTGTGTGTGTTTGTATGTGTGTGCTTGTGTGTTCATCTGTGCATGTGTGTATTTGTGTGTGTGCATGTGTTTACAGATGGGAAGCAGAGTTACTGTAGTTTGTCCCACTTTTGGAATATTTATATGAATAGGAATTTCATTTATGATTGTTTGCGTTTCTAAATGGCTTAAGGTGGTGTGAAGGTTGGTGTGTGTTAATGTGTGTTTGTTTATTTGTGTGAGAAAGAGGGACAGAGTGAATGATTTGGTGTGTGTGTGTCTATGAATTTGTATATTTGTATGAGAAAGAGAGTGTGAATGATTTGTAGGTAAGTGTGCACCTGTCCGTGGAACTATTTTTCATAAATGCTGGGTTGACTGCATTGGTTCTATTTACCTTAGCCCTTCCCTGTGTGTGTGTGTGTGTGTGTGTGTGTGTGATTGACTTTGTTTATTTCACATCTATGGTAGTCATATGCACTTAATCACTGGGGCTTGGCACTTTGACAGCAGTCTGTTTGTCATGTCAACAAAGCTCTGCTTCAAAGATAACAATCAATAGATCAATGAATATGCCCTATTTCAAACTCTGAGCCTTCTGTCAATTCACAGCCTGAAGACACTCTCTCTCTCTCACACACACACACACACAGTGTGACACAGTGCTGTCACTGTGGTTCAATATGGTGTATTCTGACTGCAATACCAACGAGTCTGGGGTGTGTTTGGTATTAAGGTCAGGGTACAGACGTGTTTCCCCCCAAGACACGAGTTCAGTGCCAGACACACACACGCACACACACACATAGAAGTCTTGACTTGAAAGCACATAGAGCTGCATACTCTGCTGTGAGAGACAAGAGCTGCATGCTGTGCTGGGCAGGTGAACCCACAGAGGCATGTTTGAGTACACACACACACACACAGTATTTTAATATCCTTTATGCCACGTCTGCCCCACCCTAATCTCCTCTTTATTGTGTGTCAGCGCCACACTCCCACCAGGATCACACGCATACACACATACACACAGAGTGCACATACACACAGTCACACTCCCACCAGGCTCCTGATGGCCTCTCAGCGGCTCAGGGCTGGGGTGACCTGCTTCTTCTGGTTCACTAGCGTGGTTTTCTCGGTCTGATTGGAAGGTGGATTAGCCTTTCATTACACAGAGCACGCTTGAGGATCATGCCTCTGCATTCATCAAGTTTATGTCAGCAGTCCACAAGGAACTGCTCAGGGGGTTTGCCATGTGTGTTGGTGTGTGTGTGTGTGTGTGTGTGTGCAAGCGTGTGTGTGAGTGCCATAACCCTGACTTTTGGGATTGAATATAATGAAAGGCTAATCCATTTTCCAATGAAACTGGATCCTGAGAAAAGGATGCGCATGAACCTGGAGAGGCAGGTTATCCTGCATGCAAACGTAATGAGTAGGAGCATGTTGTCATGGTGACATTACAATGTGATTGTCATGGATACAGGATAACAGTGATGGAAAAAAATATAGACTGCATCAGATCATTTCTAATAGGAGGAGAACTTTCACTCTCAGAACACTTCCTGTTTCTGAGACTGGCTGCAGTTCACCTAGACGGCACTCGCAAGCGAGCTCAGAATGAATGGAAGCCTATGGAGCTTCACTTACCAATCAGCATTCATTAGCAGAATGCTAGCGTGTTAAAGGAGAACTGAAATGGACAGAATCTAAGTGGACAACATGCTGTTGTCGCATGTACATCACGTGAAAGCTCGCAGTGTCAGCTTTTAAATGTTACTAGCCATGAGCTGTGATAAACGGTTTGCGAGAACATTAAAGGAACCGTATGTAAGAAAAATATTTCAATTAATCATAAAATGGCCCTGATATGTCACTAGACATTAAGAAATCATGTTCATTTCAAATACTTATATCACTGACAACAGTAGTCCGGCCAGGATATTGTCATTTAAAAAGTGAAGTTGCAGCCCTCAACTGATGTTGATGTTGTGTTTTGTCATGTCATGTTGTGTTTTGGCCTGATGCGCCACCCTCCACCTATCTACTAATCACGAAGTCAGTAGTGTTTCGCCATCAGGGTTGGCAACCTCGAGTCAGGGGGGAGGGGGAGGTGATACACCGCTCTTCAGTATTTTGAAAGTGATTGCAGTACCAGTTTTGGCCACAATCTTACATATGGTTCCTTTAACTTGCAAGAAATTTAAAAAACGCAAGAAATTTAAAGAAAATGTATATATAACAGCAGACCTTAACGAACACAAAGATGTAAAGTATTCCTCTGTACAATTAGCTGTTCCAGACTAATCCAGTTTTGGAATTGTAGCAATTTCTACTTTTGATGACATCCACTCCAGAGCAGCTTCATAGCGTTCTAATCTTTGACCTTTTTTAGAAATGAAAGAAGGGCTAACCACAACCATAATGATGGGGAAAGCTAATAACCCCATAAACACCAATGATTTCCGGACATATGTGACTCCGCCCATGAAAACCTGGCTAAAGTCGCCAGATATTATTTTGAGATGAGCATTAATTAAGTAATATAATTAATTAATAATTATAATAATTATAATTATATAATAATAATTATAATTAATTAATTATAAAATAATTATAATTATAATTAAGTAGTCCTAGTCATAAAAAACGACAAAAATATGGGATATTTGTTTATACTTGTAAATGATAGCTTAGATACTAAGGTTTCAAAATGTAGTGTTTAAATGATCTTTTCTGACATGATACATTTTAAATTAACAATTGTAATTGTAATTGACATGTAATTTACATTTTTCCCCGAGAAATACTGGAAGTTAGTTCCACAATGTCACATCTTCAATCGCAGTGTTTTCCATACATTGACTAATCTGTGGCGGGGCGCCACAAAATAAAAATCGGCCGCCACAGATGAATATTCTATGTTTAATTTAATTTAATTTAATTTAATTTAATTTAATTTAATTTAATGTAAATATAAGGTCAAATCCTTGCATTGCCATTGAGCTGTGCTTTTTACGCACACAGCCTTTCCTTGCCCCGCCCCGCTCTCTCTGCCACTCCTCTGCATGTACATTTAACAAAATATTCACGATTGTTGAAGGATTGTTGTTGCCACATAGTTCTTTTGAATTCTTTGAGAAAACTTTAAAAGAAAGAAGAAGGATGGCGGAATTGAAAGTTTCAATTATTCCGCTGAACGGCTCTAACTATCCGACGTGGAGACGTCTCCGACGTGGAGAGTGCAATGTCAGATGGCTTTAGTGAGAGATGGCCTGTGGGGAATTGTGAAAGGCGAGGTAGACAGCCCTAGTCGATCAGAGAAAGAAGAATTTGTGAGGTTTATTTCGAAGAGAGATCGCGCTCTGTCTACGACTGTGCTGTCAATCCAACCATCTCTGCTTTACCTAATCGGAGAGCCTACGGATCCCTCCGTTGTCTGGCACAAGCTCGCGGATCAGTTTCAAGCAAGAACGTGGGCAAACAGACTGGCACTGAGGCGAAAACTTCATGCTCTACGCCTGATGGATGGTGAGTCAGTTCAAGATCATATTAAGAGTATGATTGAAACGTTTGACGCACTGTCAGTTATTGGAGATCCGATAGATGAAGATGACCGTGTAGTTTGTCTGCTCGCAAGTCTGCCTGAGTCATTTAACATGATAGTGACAGCGTTAGAGGCAAGTGTGGATGTGCCGAAAATGGAAGTTGTGACTGAGCGTTTGCCGCAAAATGAAGCAACGTGATACTGATACAAGCAGTGATGCAAAAGCAATGACCAGTAAGCAGAAATTTAAAGGGAAAGGTCCAACATGTCACCACTGTGGAAAGTTTGGCCACATCAAACGAAATTGTAGAGATTTGTTGAAAAATGAACAAAATGGAGATAAACGAAGTCAAAAGGGATCAAAGCAAAAATTAAACAAGGCTGAAGTGAAAAGAGCAAATGACAATGAAGACAATGAGTGTGTTGGTCTAGTAGTGAGTCATGCATTATCAGTGAAAATCTGCTGGAAAAAGTATTAGCTGGATTGTGGACTCTGGAGCTACCTGTCACATGTGTAATGACAACAAGATGTTCATTAAATTCAATAGCTTACAGCCAACACAAGAATTCACACTAGGTGATGGCTATTCAGTTGAAGCAACAGGTCGTGGTGTTGTTATGCTGGAAATGATTCTTGCTGACACAACTCAAAAATGCAAGCTGAACAACGTGCTGTATGTACCACGCCTGTCATACAACCTGTTGAGCATGTCCATGGCAACACAGTCTGGGAAGATTGTGAAGTTCAGTGAAAATTAGTGTAGTTTAATGGATGCGAATGGAAAGCAAATTGCAGTTGCAAAGAAAGTGGATAGCCTGTACTACATTCATTGCCAAGAACAATTGCCAAGAAAAGCTAATTCAGCTGCTACGGAGAGTGTGCACAAGGAGAGAAAAGAAACCATTTGGCATCGTCGTTTTGGTCACCTTGGACTGCAAAATTTGAAGAGCCTGGCTAAAGAACAGTTAGTAGAAGGATTGGACTATGATGTCCTGAAAGACACTGACTTCTGTGAGTCGTGCGTTGAAGGTAAACATCATCGTGGCAAATTTCCAACTGATGGCAGAAAAAGAGCTAACGAACCACTTGGCTTAGTGCACAGTGATGTTTGTGGAAAAATAAATGAGAAGTCACTGAGTGGAGAAGAATATTTTCTAACATTCATTGATGACAAGACTCATTATGTGTGGATGTATGTCCTGAAACGCAAAGATGAAGTCTTCAAAAAGTTTGTTCAGTGGAAAGCAGAAGTGGAAACATACACTGGGAGAAAACTAAAAGTTCTTCGCACAGATAATGGAGGAGAATACACTTCGAAGGAGTTTGAAGCGTTTCTGAAAGCAGAAGAAGTGCGACATGAACTAACCGTGCCAAAGACCCCTGAACAGAATGGTGTTGCAGAGAGGATGAACAGAACACTGGTTGAAACGGTGAGATCAATGCTGGCTGATGCAAAGCTGCCTCAGAGGTTCTAGGCAGAAGCTCTCGCAACAGCAGTATACCTGAGGAATCGAAGTCCAACAAAAGCAGTAGCAGACATGACTCCATTTGAAGCCTGGGCTGGAGAGAAACCTACTGTGAGTCATCTACGTGTATTTGGATGTGATGTCTATGCCCACATACCAAAGGATGAAAGAAATAAATTGGACTCAAAGGCAAGAAAATGGAACAGAAACAAAAGGATACAGATTGTATGACATAAAACAGGCAAAAGTCTTCTACAGCCGAGACGTGATATTCAACGAATCAGTCTGTGGTGCTGAGACATCTGACTTATGTGAAGAAAACATTGAGCACAGTTTGGTGGAATTCGACTGCATTAACAGTGAAGAACCGGATATCACTGAGACAGCTGAGCCTGAGACACGAAGGCCAGAAAGAACTCGAAAACCGCCTGATCACTACGGAGAGTGGGTGACAGTTGCTAACACTGACCTGCGTGAACCTTAAACTGTGTGTGATGCGCTTACCAGTCCTGAGAAATTGAAGTGGAAAGAAGCAATGCAGAAAGAGATGGAGTCTCTATATGCAAATGAAGTGTGGGACCTTGTGGAATTACCTGAGAACAAGAAAGCCGTAGGGAGCAAGTGGGTCTTCAAAGTCAAAGTCGACGCTGATGGAGAAATCGAAAGACACAAAGCTCACCTGGTGGCTCAAGGTTTTTCTCAGAGATTTGGATCTGACTATGATGAGACATTGGTCCAGTGGTCAGGTTTGAGTCTGTCCGCACAGTTGTTGCACTTGCAGCGCAACATGGACTGAAGCTGCATCAACTGGATGTACAGTAAAGACTGCCTTCTTGAATGGTGAACTCAAAGAGGAGGTGTACATGAAACAGCCAGAAGGGTTTGTTATGAAAGGAAAGGAAAATCTTGTTTGCAGACTGAAATAGGGATGTCCCGATCCGATATTTGGATCGGATCGGCCGCCGATATTAGCAAAAAATCCGGTCCGCATTTTTCAGCACACATAGCGACCTGTCCAGCATCCCACTTGTCTGTGCATGTCCCACTAAGAATTTAAAGTTATCTAGCAAACATTTCATGTCACAGTTGAATTAATATAGCCTAATGTTAACAGCAACCACGAGTGTCCGCGAGACCCTCTTACTATTATGGCTCTTATGCATGTTGCTGCTGACAGCTTTGATTGTCTAACGAATGTTATCTCCGCGATTTAAGATTGTTTGTGTAATGTATAGGCACAGCACGCACTTTAATTTCCCTATTTTTACAATCGGCTAGCCTAACAAACGCATTTCATTTCAAAAAGCAACCTGGTCAATCGCTAACAACTAAGTGCACCTAGGCCTACAACTCTACACATCCAAAAGGGTAGAAGCTTCCAGTAGGCTATCATAACTTTTTTTACCGTTTAGTCTGTGCATCGGTGCAGCCTACGACGATGTGAATTAATGACAGCTGTTGTCGCGGTAAACTTAAGCTCCTGTCTCTAAATAGTGTAGATAGGCCTACATGCTATGTTGCTTGATTTTCTGTAATAAATGCAGCCTGTAGTCTAGGTTACATCAGCAAACCCAGACCAGTAGTGTTGACGAACTGACCGAAGTGTCGGTTAAAAACCCGGTTCGTGTCACTGAGCCGGGAGAATCGAGTGCCAAACGTCAAAAACCGACTCAGTGTTCCTAACTTCATTCATTTTCACATACAGAGCAACACTGGCTTGTTTGGCTGTGCTCGTGTGTTCTCGTCGCTACTCTTTCATCGTATCGCGTATTAGCGCCTCTACTGGAGTGGTAGTACAATCAGTCAAACTATGATGAGCCTGCATGGATCTGGGCCTCATAACCGTGGCTGCCACACGAGTCAAACAGTTCGCTAGGTTCTCGGCAAGTTGTAATCAACCGATCACATAAGCCTTTCTAGTGCAAACTAGATGCTTATGTTCATGGAAATTTTATCGATGGGAAAGTATTATATCACATACCTACAAATACACATAGGCCTAATGTTATCTTAGTAGTCGTGTTAAATAAATGCTTAGAAGTGAATGACTGTAGGCTGCAGGCTGTCACGAGGAGACAGAATGAGACCGAATGTAACCGTGCAACAACCGCTGTACCCTTTATCTTGTCTTGGTTCTCAGCAAGTTTGATTCATACCAGCCTTGTTAGTGCATCGTAGCCTAGATTATTTATTCATGGCAATTCACACATTATCGATGGGGAAGTAGGCCTACATCTCATATTAGCCTAAACGTCATATTATCTTAAAGTTCTAAAGTTAAATGTTAGAGAAGTGAATGTTGCTTAGCCTCACAAAGACCGTGCCAGGCTGAACGAGACCATAATCGAGGGTGAGTCTAATGTTATCAAACGGTCTAGGTTCTCGACAAGTTAGTTATTAACCAAGCCTTATTCTAGTATCGTAGATGATTGTGTTCATGGCAATTTACACATTATTGATGGGGAAGTAGCCTACATCACATAAGCTTCAAATAGGCAGCACGTTATCTGGGTAGCCTAGTTATAAAGTTAAATGTTGCTGGCTTCGTTTGTCACGAAGAGACCGCGCATCAGGCTACTTAGCCTACTAAACGAGACCGTAACCGAGGTATAGCCTATGAGTCTATGTAATCAAAACGGTTGTCTAGGTTCGCAGCAAGTTATTAACCATGCCTTGTTTTTAGTGCATCGTAGTTGCTTGTGTTCATGGCCATTCATATATCGATGGGGAAGTTCATCACATAGCCTACAAATACACGTCATGTTATCTTTGTAGTTATAAAGTTAAATATTAGAGGTGAATGTTGCTGGCTTCATCATAGTAGGTTCACGAAGTGACCGCGCGCCAGGCTACTGAAGGAGACCGTAACCGAGGGTATGAGTCTAATCAAACGGGTGTTATCGCAAGTTTGAGTTGTCAACCGATCGCAGAAATCTATTTATTTCTCGTGCATCTTAGGTGATTGTGTAGCCTACATAGAGGTTCATAGGCTACATTACCGATGGATATAAAATACAAATACATGTCATGTTAAATGAGATGTTTGTTGGTAGGCTGTCACGAGGACTGTACAACAGGTTAGAGACCGTAACCGTGCTAATGCATGATCAAACGGGTGTCTAGGTTCTTGGTAAGTTGACTTATCAACTGATCCCAAAAGCCTTTATGTTCGTGCATCTTGGAATTGTTCATTGAAATTCATATCCTAAATTACAAAGGGGGGAAATATTATAGGCTATGACATAGGCTATGTTATCTTGGTAGTTAAGTTAAATGTTAGAAGTGAATAGGCTATTGGTAGGCTCGAGGAGACCGCGCGCACAGCTGACTACTGAACAAGACCAAATGTAGGCTATGAACAGTGCTTGAGTCTAGTGTAGGTCAATATGAGTGTGTATGTCAGCTAATTTCAGAGACATGGAGAGCATGACATTTGCACCTTGAGGCTACGTCTTGGAGCAATATGGCAGGGGAAGTAACGCGCGATATAACCCCCCCCCTCCCCGTCGCGCGAACCGGTGACCGAATCTCTTAACTCGGTAGGCCAACCAACGACCGTCCGGTTGAACCGACTTGCGGATAAGAGTCGGTTGTCCCATCACTAGAAAGGACAATGAAAGAATGCACTGTCTGAACATCAGTGACTTAACTGATTTCTATCCATTGCCATCTTACCAGAAGGATGGATATCAATTGGTTCCATTGAAACACAGTGTGCTGTCACAATAATTAATGCCTTTCTATTGTCAATCATTTTGCTGTAAACTGAACTTTATTCACTTTTTCATTCTTAGAAATGGATGATTCAGAGCAAAACCACATCAGAAGTTCCATTACTAAGGTGTTGCCAGACCTCCCAGACCCGATTCTAAACCTTGTGGCGGAGACACTACAATCATCAGGTGTTGAGACCACTGATGATCTTAACTTTATACAGGAGGCTGATCTTGCGTTAGTTTTACGACCAGTACAAGCAAGAAGATTGGTTTCTGCATGGAAACAAACCAGTAAGTACAAATCAACAGAATGTATAATGTATACCAAGGATTACCAATGGTCCAAATACCATTTGTTCATTTGATGATCAGTTGAATACCAAACATTAGTTTTTATGCTCACAGAATATAAAGAACATGTTGAAAAACGAGCACAGGAGCAAATTTGATTTTGATTATTTTCTACGATCTGTCTTACCCCGGAAATGTGTGCCTCTTGAGCAGGTACCTCCTACAAAATCAGATAGTCCTACTTGCGGGATGAATCTGCTGCATTATGTCAACCACGCTGGTGACTTTGGATAGACCACCATGTATACTTCACATATCGTAATTTCACGACTATAAGCCACGATTTCTACACAAAATTTGCAAAAAATCTGTACCTAATACATAAGTGTGACTAAAACACATATTACATTTCAATCATCTTCCATCATATTCTTGTCAGAACATATTCTATTATAGAATTTGTAGATCTACTCCAGGCAGAATATTTTCATCTGTTTTTATAATTGATTTGCAACTCTGAATATCAAATGAACTAATGGTACGCAGACCACCAATCAGTTTAATACATTTTTAATTTCATTATTTTTGTTTTACAGTTCAGAGCCCTGAAACTCACAGCCAGTCAGTTGTCAGTCCTTCCGTTTCACCTCTCACCTCTCCTACCTCTACTCGCTCCTCACTCTCACCTTGCACCTCACCCAGCAATCTGATTAGAACTGCAGATTGGGTTGACAGCTTTCAGATTCCATGGGGGAAATTTCCTGAAGACTTGATGCAGTGCTTGGAGAGAGGGAAAAGGCCAAGCCCACGTTTACGGCGAGAAATGATCCGCATTGTTGTCTCTGCAATTACTCTCCAAGTAAACTAGAGGCTACAGAAGTTGCCAAAAAAATTGTTGCCAAGTATCCACAGTCCCTGAAAGATGTCATAGAAGGTGAGGTAGTGGGAGCAGGATATCATTCACTAGTCAAACAGCTACAAGCCCACATTGACAACGTGAAGCGGCCTTCAACACCCAGGATTAAGAGGCGTAAACAGGAAACGGGTGACTCCGACACAGAGGAAATCCCAGCTGAGCAAAGGGCGGTTGTTCAGGACACATATGGCTGCATAAAGTGGAATTTGAAGTTCATGCCAGTCAGTGAGACATTGGAAAGCCAACAGGAAAAAAAGGTTAAAATGAAGATGCTTCATGAACAGCATACTTTCAGTCCAGAAGAGGTACAAGCCCTTATGAAGTGCACTTACTACTCCCAACGTGAAGCAATAAACACAGGAACAGATCTCCAATGCCTAAGGGAGGAATGGCCTTTTTTTATTTGAAGAAATTGGGATGACCGTCCATTTCCTAGAGCTCACAGGACTACCACTTAAGGAGACTTTCCTCAGTAGTGTAAAAAAAAGGGAAAACAGCTTTTGAACTTTATGACAACTGTTTGCGCAGACAAGAGCAAACGCGTCTTGGAGACTGTAATAAAGCAGCTCAGGTGACATCAAGGATGTGGTGCTTCTTCTTCTCTCCTACTTCAATGAAAAAGAGGAGAACCTCTTCCACTACGTAGAGGAGACATGCCTGGCAAATGAAGTACACGTGGAAGGCTTGCCTGTGACCCCTTGCATCATTGTATGTGGTAAGTTTATTCCAGTTTACTGAATTTTCGTTTAAAAACATAACTAGTCCGAAGCGCCACTTTTAAGCTTGTCCGTGTTGTCGTTTTCGAGTCAAATGGCCTTTTGAATGGGAATCATAAGGGCACTGCTACTTTCATACCTACACAACATGAAACTTTGATTGAAGTATCATCAGTGTCTCTACGCATGAACTTGAACATTGAGAACATTGTTAGTGTACACAGTGTGGCAAGATGGCGGCGAGCAGAAAAACCAAGTGAGTTGTTCAAAACCTTTCTTTTAGTAAACTCTGTTCACACAAACAATGTTCTCAATGCTCGTTCATGTGTAGACACTGATGCTTCAATCAAAGTTTCATTTTGTGTCGAGCCATCTTAGTGTTTATAAAAATAACGATTTTGACGCGATCATGTATCAAAATAGTAGTGCCCGTACTATTCCCATTCAAAAGGCCATTTGACCCGAAAACGACGGACACGGACAAGTTTAAAAGTGGCGCTTTGGACATATTTATGCTTTTACAAGAAGGTTTGACTCGTGTACATTCACAAAAACACCCTAGGAAACATTTTGGAGAGAGTTACGCTTTAAAAGGGATATTCCACCATTTGGGGAATTACACTCATTTTCCACCTCCCCTTGAGTTAAACAATTGATTTTTACCTTTCTCCAGTTCATCCAGCCGCTCTCTGAGTCTGGCGATACCACTTTTAGCTCCATCCTAGACCATCCACTTTTAGCTCCATCCATAGACCATTGAATTGGATTAGACCATTAGCATCTCGCCTACTAGCATCACGTTTAAAAGTGACTAAGATTTCTGGTAATTTTCTATTCAAAACTTGTCAAGTTAGAAAGTGTAATAAGACCAACAGAAAATGAAACATAGTGATTTTCTGGGCTGATTTCACATGGAGCTATACTCTCATTCAGGCAAAAGGTAAAAATCAATTGTTTCTCACGGGGAGGTGGAAAATGAGTGTAATTACCCAAATGGTGGAATATCCCTTTAAAAATGCTAGTTATATTTTGTATTGAGAAAGTAATCATGTTATGTGATTCACTACAAAACAGTCTGTTATTGTGCATCATTCAAAACATTTTGTGTTTGCACTTGAATGGTAATAGCTGATGTGCTGTTCTTTGCAGGAACCTGCTGCAATGCGTCAAGGCAGTTCATGCTCAGCATAGACGGCAAGATTGTGAACGACCAAATCTCCAACTTCATCACTGCCATCTGCTTGATGTTTGGAAGCTACTACTGCCTGAACATCCACTATCCAGTAGATCTGGGTTCCACGCTAGAGCTCCTTCAGAGGTAAAGTGTGTATGTGTGCACATTGTTTCTTTTTATTTCCACATTTAGTTGGGCCATAAACCTCAATTCTGTGATCATTCTCTGTCTAATATATTGACGACTGATTTGACTTTTATACACACTTTATAAAAAAAAATTAGACCCCATGACCCTCGCAAAAATGTCGACATTTTGCTAGAGAGCTGAATCCAAAATGGCCGCTGGCATCATCTTGATAAAGTATTACAAAAGTATTATTTAAAGGAAAATTCTGGTATTTAGCACTTTGAGTCCCTTTTCTGGTTTGTTTTGGATGAACTAGAGTGGTGGACACCGAAATTTTGAAGATGGGTCCTGTCTCGACCTTTCTGACTCGTTTTGAATCGCCTTTGACTACTCAGAGTGGCTGCCAACAGGCATACTGTAGGCTACTCAAACATGTCCTAAAAAAACCCTTAACGTTTGTTTTCAAAACTGCAACTCACCGAGTGGTTAGTGGTGTTTGTTGATGTTCCAAAACAAGTAGCGTATCGAAATACAGTTTCTGTTTCGTATTTTATTTGGCATTTTGTAAAATCCCCATTGATTTCTGTTGGAAGACTCATTGCACGTTGATATTACTGCGCCACCGTCTATGCTTCAGGTTCAAATATTGAGCGGTTGTGAGGTGTCTGAATAAATAGTTCTACAATACCAAATAAGATGGCTGGAAATCATACATTGCGCCGATATATTTTCTTTTAATAATCAACGAACACCACTAACAACTCGGTGAGTTGCACAGTTTTGAAAACGAACGTTAAGTGTTGTTTTAGGACATTTTTGAGTAGCCTACAGTATGCCTGTTGGCAGCCACTCTGAGTAGTCAAAGGCACCACCCCAATGATCTTCTATTACTCCTTGTTAACTTTACAATTTTGCCCTCCTGGATGGTGGCCATCTTGGGTTTTGGTCAGAACAATGTCTTAATGTCAAGATTACATCAATCACAATCCTTTATGATCAATTTGCCACAAAAAGTGTCTTCATGCATCATTCTAGGTGCTCTGGTTTGAAAGTAAATTTGTAGATTAGAAATTATGTTTTTGCTCTACAAGATGGCAGCCATCTTGGAGTTCAGGGCCAAGATGATGTCTAAATCTCAAAATGATGTCAATCACAATCCTCATGGTCAATTTGCCACAAAAAGTGTCTTCATACACAACTGTCCTCTGTTAAATAATACTTTTGTAATACTTTATCAAGGTGATGCCAGCGGCCATTTTGGATTAGGCCCTCTAGCAAAAAAATGCTGACATTTTTGTGAGGGACATGGGGTCTTGTGGGCAGTCGTGGTCTACTGGTTAGGGCTTCGGGCTTGTAACCGAAGGGTTGCTGGTTCGATCCCCGATCAGTAGGAAAAATGTTGGCAGGGAAGTGGTTGAGCACTGCTCTCCCATTCCCACATCCACGGCTGAAGTGCCCTTGAGCAAGGCAACTAACCCCTCACTGCCCCCCGAGCACTCGAGCAGGCAGCTCACTGCGTCTGGATTATTGTGTGCTTCACCTCACTGTGTGCTGAGTGTGTTTCACTAATTCACGGATTGGGATAAATGCAGAGACCAAATGTCCCTCACGGGATCAAAAGACTATGTTTTATGGTGTCTATTTTTTTTTTTCGAAAGGGTTATATAAGTCAAATCAGTCGTCAGGGAATTGAGGTTTATGACCCAACTTATTTAGAACAAATCACTATATTAATTTAAATTGTTGTGTTCACAAAGGTGTTTCTTCAACATCAACCCTGAGAGGGGCACAAAAGTTGAAACAAAGAAGAACAAGAAGCAGCTGTCAGTAAACCCGAGAGTCCTCACCCTCATCACTGATCTCGCTGATCATGAGTGGAGAGAGACAAATTAAACTGTGAGATTTTGATGGCCTAACTTTATTATTTTGAAAATGGAAAATTCTAGTGCCATGTTAGTGTTTGTGTTAGTTCATGTTAGTATACTGTGCTGGAATTTGATTTTCTGAACATTCTCCAGACTGTAACCAACAGCTTTAATAAAATTAGCATAACAAACCCTATATCCCTAGACCTTCCACACTGGTTTAAAACAGTATTTTGTAGCTGCTTGCATTTAACTAGCTGCCATCCCTAGATCTCCCACACTGGTTTGAAGTAGTTAACTAGCTACTTTCTCTAGATCTTCCACATTGGTTTGAAGCATCAGTACCTAGTTGCTTATACATATATATACAGTATATTGTGTGTGTTTTTATGCCTTTTTTTATATTGTAATAAAACTGAGTTTTATATATATCCAGTGTGTCTGTCTGTTGTTGTACCTCAAGTAGCATAATTCCTGCTCCCGTTACACTTACACATGCAAGTTCACCTCTAGACTGTAATCGGATATAATTGAAGAATGTTGCCGACCGCCAGTAAAGGTACCTGGAGTTTGTCGGCATTATGTTATGCTAATTCTGTTTCCTTCATTGCCCAAGTCAACTCCAAACTTAAATTGCAAATGGAATAGCTTTAACAAAATTAGAGGTGTTAAAAATAGCATTATTCAAAAGCCATGTCTTTGTTTAAGTGTGGCTTGATTAATAGAAACTTTGTGTGTTGTTGTATTTTCTTATGTGTTCTACTGTAACCAACAGCTTTAAAATTAGAGGTGTTAAAAATAGCATTATTCAAAACAAATGCAAGTGTGGCTTGATTAATAGGAACTTTTGTGTGTTTTTGTATTCCCATTTAGTAGCTTTGTGTGACAAATAATGCTGGTAAACTGTATTTTCTCGTGTTCTACTGTATTTTATGCAGTGATATTCTGGCAACCACAGCTGCCGGTAATTTACTGTAGGCTATCAAACTACAATAAAATACCGTGATGTATGATACAGTTGTGATGTGTTTTTCATAGTGAAAGGATGTAATGGGGTTCACAGAATATTTGGTATTTCACATTAGTTTACTGTTAACAGCTTCACAGTATTGCTGTTGTTTTGCAGTAAAATACTGTGACATATGATACAGTTGTGACGTGTTATCATGGTGATAGAATGTAATGGGGTTTACAGAGTAAACTTTGTTTTTCACAGTAGTTTACCGTTCACAGCTTCACAGTATTTATTTTTTTTAGCAGGAAATTACCTTAAACAGGTTTACAGTATATTTGTTTTTAATAGTAATTTACCTTAAAAGCAACTGTCTTAAACTGTAAAAATTACAGTTGGGAATATAGCTTACCGTAATGTCCTTTACATTGTCACCGTATTTCTTACAGTAAAGTTCTGGCAACCACAGCTGCCAGTATTCTACCGTAAATTTTACAGATATTTTTTTACAGTGTAGACTGAAACGCAGCATTTACGGATTGAAGCAGTCTCCTAGATGCTGGAACATTGTTTTGGATGAGAAACTAAGGAAGATGGGATTCCTGCAAACAAAGAGTGATCCCTGCATATACACAGCACCTGAAGGCGAGACGTTTTTAGTTGCAGTGTATGTGGATGGTATTATTTTGGGTGGAGGAATTGACAGACGCATGACGGAGGTGAAGAAGGAGCTGGCAAAGTACTTCGATATGAAGGACATGGGAGAGCTCAAGCACTTCCTGGGAGTGAAGATCATACAACGTCCAAATGGAAGCATTTGGATGGGCCAGACATCTTACACGAAGAACATTCTGGGAAGATTTGAAATGGATAATGCTAAGACTGTCACTACCCCAACAGACACAAGTACAAAGCTTGTCAAAGCTTCTGAGGATTCAGAAAAAGTGGAGAAAGCACTGTACCAGAGTGC
Organism: Alosa alosa; assembly: GCF_017589495.1. Classification (NCBI taxonomy): domain Eukaryota; kingdom Metazoa; phylum Chordata; class Actinopteri; order Clupeiformes; family Clupeidae; genus Alosa; species Alosa alosa. Next base: position 2,782,944 of record NC_063192.1, on the reverse strand, counting down.
TGTGGGTAGCCTGCTCTACCTGTCAACAAGAACAAGACCTGACATAGCATTTGCTGTAAGCAATGTAGCCAGTTTCTGTTCTGACCCAACTAAGCAGCACTGGACAGCTGTGAAGCGAATCCTGAGATATTTGAATAGAACACAGCCACTAGGTCTACTCTACAGCAAGAACAAAGAGAAAGAGTGCATTGGATACTCCGATGCAGATTGGGCTGGAGACCTAGATGATAGAAAATCTGTGTCAGGATGAGTGGCGCAGCAGTAAGCTGGAACAGTAAGAAACAGTCATCTGTTGCTCTCTACAGCAGAGGCTGAGTATATGGCATTAGCCAGTGCTGCACAAGAAGCAGTCTGGATGCGACAGCTGCTTTCAGATCTAAAGAACTGTCCTGCAGGAGCAACAGTGATCTATGAAGACAACCAGTCAGCTATCTGCATGGCCAGGAATCCACAATTCCATGGGCGTGCGAAACACATCGACATAAAGCATCATTTCATTCGAGATCAAGTTGCGAGTGGAGCTGTGGATCTAAAGGATTGCAAAACTGATGACATGATTGCTGACTAAAGGCCTAACTCAAGTAAAGTTCATAAAGCTGAGAGAAATGGCTGGACTGAAACCATTAGACTAGTTTGGACCTAGATGTATATTCTACCTGCAAGTGAGAAGGAGTGTTGGAAAGACACTTTAAGTAGAATGGTTTTTGTGTGTTTTCTGTTATCATGCATGACGTAATCTGTCAGTTGGGTTTTGATTTGAATTTAAATGTCCAATTAAGCTGTAACCGTCACTCCCGTTTTGGATGTATGTGAAGTGCAGGTGTGCTTTAAGTAAAGGGGCTTTTTCGCCATTTTAACCCTCTACGAGAGTCATCTCATTATTATTATAACCAGTAATGAAATCAAGCAGTATCTCAAAGCTAACGTTAAAATACTGTTTGGATGTCGAATATAGCATGCTTAGCCTACTTACAGCTGCTTGTCAATTTCGTTGAAGGGCTCATTTTATTGACTCTAACACTGAATGATTGCAAAATCCCGATGTAAATGGAAAAGTGTTTTCCTAAATTCAAAATTGCTTGTCCCAAGGAGAAGTATGAACCTTTATTTTAACTATGTAGAAAACGTTATGAATTGCATCCACACATCAGCAGCCTTTCAACTGTGTTACAATTGCAAGGGTTCCCTCAAACGTCTTAAAAAGTGACAGGCACTCAATTAGACCTATACACTACCAGGACGATCTTAATACACCCCCCCGTTGTCAAAGTCAGCTACCGCCACAAATTGAATCCAATTCTGTGGGAAACACTGCAATCGGCTGTGAGTTTAATGTTGGCGGATAAACACCGTATAATTTGGGTGTCATTTGGTCATAGCTCTCATATAACAGAAAGCCCCAAATGTAATTTTACACACTGTATGCTCCATCACAAAGTGCTTGTGGCTAAAATAATTATTAGGATTAGCTTAATGTATTTTTAAATTTGCCATAGTATTGTCGATGGGTTTAATAACACATCAAGGGGGTCCTTGGCCAGAACCTAGTGGTATTTGGGGGGCTTTGTCAAGGAAAAGTTTGGGAACCCCTGGATTAACTTGTTGTGAATCTACCAACCTATTTTAAGGACATGTCATGCATGCTACCTCTTGAAACAATTCGGTGTTTAGACACTGACTGACCGTATGCAGCGCCACTGCTTCCGGATGTATGGTAGGAAAGTTGCAACTTAAGCCGGATATGGATTTCTCAATGAATTGCTTCGTATTACAACGGACATTTCAGGAGAACTGATTTTTTTGTTGTTGATCTTCTTTAGATTAACTTGTTGTGAATCTAACCAACCTATTTTAAGGACGTGTCATGCATGCTGCCTTTTTAAACAATTCAGTTTTTGGACACTGCAGCGCCACTGCTCACTTATTTTCAAATTGGAATTTCTCAAAACCCTAAAATTCAGAGCTCGGAATTCTCCAAATCTTTGAAATGGCCTAACTCAGTCAATATTAGTTATATCATGGAGGAATTCACAGCCTATTCATTACACTGTGTAGAATGATCTGATGTAGAAAAATACATAACATTAAAAAACGACTTTAGCTGGGTTATCACAGGCAGGGTCACATATTTGTATTAATGTATTGGCAACTAGCCTAGATTTTGAACTGCTACAACTCTGTATATGTTAACATCACCTATAGACAGCAGCAGAGCCCAACTAGCCTATTTTTGACAAGCAATATTAGGTGATAGACAGACTGTGACACTAACAGGGAATTTCGATAACACTAACAGAGAATTCTGTTCACTGTAATTAGACACGTTCACAAATGACTACATGACTAATGCTTACTTTGTGTTCCTCTTTGAGATCAACTGAGGAGATCACTGAATATGGAGGATGATAATTAAACCCCGTTTACACAGAGAAAAAAGGAGGATACATTTCCATTTGGTTTGGCCTTTTATTTCTGAAAACTCCGGCCAAAGTGGATATTTTTGAAAACTCTGGTTTCACGTGGTGCCCTTGAGCAAGGCCCCTAACCCCTCACTGCTCCCCAAGCGCTGTTGTTGTTGCAGGCAGCTCACTGCGCCGGGATTAGTGTGTGCTTCACCTCACTGTGTGTTCACTGTGTGCTGAGTGTGTTTCACTAATTCACGGATTGGGATAAATGCAGAGACCAAATTTCCCTTACGGGATCAAAAGAGTATATACTTATACTACTTATACTTACTTAAAAATGGGAAAACTGAGTTTTAAGTTCCTTAACGTCACAGTATGTGACAGAAAATACATGTCAATGTCAATTGTGCATCCTGTGTGTACAATTTGTTTGGCTATGGTGATTACAATGGATGTTGAAGTGGCACTTGTTTTTACCTGTGTCCAGGCCCTTTTGGCCAACTGGTATATTTTATTGAGGAGCAAAGGCGAAGGAGTACTCCGGGGTTAGCAGTTTTTCTACCGTTTTCCCTCCTGCCAAGACGAAAGGTATTGTGCCAATGTTGTCACCGCCGGTTTGGGTCCGACCTGAACGAAACGATGTCTGTGGGAAAACTTTGAAAATGAAGTCGTCATCCCAGTGGAATGGCTTGAAAATGTCAGGATGTAACGGTCATCGCTACTGTCACTTTCAGAGTTACTACATCCCCACAAGAAGGTCAGACGACTGCAGAGGCGTATCAAGCTTTTTAAAAGTGTGGGGGTTGTGGGATAGGGAAGTGAAACAATCCGGCCAAATTATAAATAACTCCCTACAGGGACGTTTTAAGTATTTTCTGAGAGGGGTGCAGACTATATTGGCAGGTATCTGGGAGTTTCTCCCCCGAAACTTTTTTGAAATTCTGATTGCTAAATAAATACACCATTTTAATGCAGTTTGGGAGGGACAGAACAAGCAGCGCCCCTCATTTGTGTGGCTCATGTGACATGTAGGCCCACATTATCTACCTGCTATCACTTCACTATTTGACACTATCCTACATGGAGACATATCTCATGTTATAAATTAAGAAATCATTTCAGAAATTATGTTTTGTGCATATGGTTAGCAGGCTACAATAAATTGCCTAACAGACAACAGCCTAATTTCGAGGTATCACTGGACTATTAATATAATACTTATGTATAAATGTAAAAGACACAGAATAATGACAGAACTGTGAGCTCAAATTCAAAAACGTTTTAAGTCTACCCAAACATATGCAAAGGGAATATAAATAAATTGTGTTGCATATAGCCAGGTTAATTAATGTCAGTTTAAAGTCTATGCTGTTTTCAATAATAGTTACAGGAAGCCACGTTGTTGTTTAAACTAGTGTTGTAGCCCACGTTACCTTTCACTTGCTGCAGGGACGCACACATTGCATGAGCACTCATAAGCGTTCTTTGAGTTCTACATGCTGGAAATCCTAGTTCTCAGATGTAGAACTCAAATGTGTCTTGAAGCCGCTGTTTGTAAAATCAAAATAAGATGTTCTAAATGGAACGCGATCGTATTTAAGACATTGAGATCTCCAGTAGATGTAGAACGACACACATTGACAGTGAAATGCCGCCGATGTTTGTAAGATCAATAAGATCAAATAAGATGTTCTAAATGGAACGCGATGTAAGCTGTTCAGATCTTTCCAAGCGTCTTGGAGACGTATATGTGCTGGCCTGGCTGGGCTATGTCTCCAAATTAATTAATGACACCAAATTAATAAGAAGGCTATTTCTGACTGGGGAAACTTTTAGCCTATCTTTCTTTCAGTCCGCTGTTCCATACCATTCAATCTTGCTGCAAATTATCAGACGTGAAGCACCAGGCATAACTTAATTTCGCGGCTACGTGGACCAGTAAGCTAATTGTTGAGGAGGCCCATAGTTTGAGAAAAGCTGCAGATCATAGACAGAGAATAATGAGAACAGTAGCCAAGGGCCTTGGTGCGCGCACCCCCGCTTTCACTTTGACTCGTGCATTTCTACATTGTGACAAAAACTGTCAGACAGACAGTGAATTTTGGTTTACTAATAATGTGGTAACAATTATTATTTCAATTCTACCTCAAATCTGATCACTGCAGACTTTATAATGCAGACTCAAGCAGCCTTGAAAGACGCACACTTTGAATTTGATCAGAGCGTCTCAGGTTATTCACTGACGCTAACTTGATGTGATTGGCTGGATGACCGTTCAATCAAATCAACAGACCTATTTGTGTCTCTCTGTGTGTGCGTTATTAGAGCCCACCCTTATTAGACATACTGTATGGTTCCAACTCTTTACGTGAGCGTTTATTTCCATATTTTACTTTCGTTTTAATCTGACAAAAAGTGTGTACGTCATCCCCCACGCTTGCTACGCCCCTAGACGACTGTCATGCATTTACCGGTCAATGTGGTGAAAAAAGTTGTCTTCATGCTATACTATTTATCTGATGAGGGTAGACTACTAGACCGCAAAACACATTCGGTTTGTCCAGAGCGTCGGTTTCTATAATAATCAGACAGGTGTGTAATGCAATAACTGTCCACTTGGGTCCTACAACAGGTTTCCTCTCACTCGCCTTCATGCAGCAGATCTAACTTGAATGTTAGGCTACCATAATTCCTCTAGGCTATGTAGCTGAGCAGAGTTGGCTGTAACGTGTTATTAATCACGTTACAGTTTCTACAGTGTGCGAGCAAAGATATTGTAGCGTTTCACCAAGAGCCAGAGTTTCATGAACTGCTTTATTGTCACCGAAGCACACAATGCAGCATATAACACACAGCGGCCCGTGTCAGGCCCAAAACTCAAAGAGACAGAACTTCCTCGAACCGTAGCCTATATTCCCCGGGGGTCCCGCCCCCCTCTCGCCAGGCTGCCAACCATGAGCGTGCCCGGGGTTATGCATAGCACGGGCACTCCCTGATTGACAGCCGGTCGCTACAATATTCAGAATTCTGGGATCACACCATGAATTGAATCCAAAAAAATATGTTAGGCTATAGGCTACAAGCTAGGACTGCCACTGTTTTCAGTGTGAAGAAGAGCATCTAGTATAATTAATTACAGAAGGAACACAACTTGCAAGCGCACTTCACTCAAAGCAGTTCAATGTTTTGCAAGTTGTGTGCGTGTCACCATTCAACATTGTGAAGGAGGGTGCATGAGCTGGGCAGCAGCGCTTCCATAAAGACAGGGGAAACAATGTGGGCAAAGCTTGCGCCCCCCATGTTTGCGAGCGGAATAAGGTAAATATATGTACGACCTCGGCCGGCCCACCGGGAAAACTCCCAACCGTATCGATTGCCACTCCGCCCCTGTATAAAGGTCTCTTTCAAAATGTCCTGTACAGTGGGCAGTGCTTGAATTGGCCAGCTTCACTCTCATGGGTCCGCTATGGATGGGATGGGATCACGCTGACTTTAATTTGTATTTTTCCAGTGAGACGCTGCAACAACCCAAACAACCGTAGATGGCTCAAGTGAGCAGGGTGTCTCAGAAAAAGAAATGGAGCCTGGAAAACCCTACACAGACTTCACTACAGACTTTAGCAGACTGGTTTAGAAATAATGTAATAGCCAGAAATATGCCTGCCCTAATAAAGAAATATTTGGTTAACTGCGAGTGAATCCCGCTTTGCAGCCGAGAGACGCAGGGACAAATTAAACATTCTGGTTTTCTCCGAAAGTGCAACGATGATAGACAGACATCATTTGGACAAAATATAGAGTATTAACCTCTGTTGCTCAGCCAAATGCCTTCCTGTTACGCCCTGTTATCACGGAGTTTACAGGCTTATAAACCATTTTTGATGGTCACAAGTTTACTTCATTAGGGACTGTTCGTTATTTATTTAAGGGGCTACCGGAGGAGTTTGGGGAGCATTAGTCCAAAAAGACGCGGACCCTCCCTCGCCAGCAATACATTTTTCTATGACCCTCCAAAGTGATTATGAAAAAATCACTGTCAACTTTTTTTCCGGTTTATCGCCTACTGTATTTTAACGTTTTCACATATTTGGCCATAAGCCGCTTATCATAGGCTATCACTTAAAACCAAACTACAAAGGCTTAACACTTTAACAGGGGAATTAATTGGGCATGAATCATGCTGAACGCTATTTCGCTACCTTAGAATAATAAGGTTCTATCTATGTTTTGAGTAGGTACAACCGGACGATTGAAACGGGACTAATGAAACATTCCGGTTTTCTCCGAAAGTGCAACGATGATAGACAGTCATCATTTTGACAAAACATGGAGCATATTAACCTCCGCTGCTCAGCCAAATGCCTTCCTGTTACGCCCTGGTATCACGGAGTTACGTTTATAAACGATTTTTGATGGTCACAAGTTTACTTCATTAGCGGTTTATTTTTTGGATTATTAAAGAGTGTTTTTCATTTAAAGGTTTGACTTTGTGCTTATTCAGTAGAGCATTTAGTGCTCTCCCCAATCCCAGACGCTCACATTGCATGTTTGTTTGTAATGGATGCAACCGCGAGATAGGCTATGCGCGCTTGACAATGAGTTGTTAACAGAACCAAGACATATAGCCCAGCAGCAATCTAGGGACTGATCGCTATTTATTGAGGGGCCACCGGAGGAATTTTGAGTGCTTCAGTTGGAAGTTGCATGACCCTCTCTTGCCTGCTAGAAATTGTTCAATGACCCTCCGACAGAATTGTTAAAAAAGACATGACCCTCCCCTGCCAATTGTCTTCCGCCCCGCGCCACAGCCACACACTTTGTGATAAACATTCTTAAATCAATCTTTCCCGTGAGCTTGCATGCTACCAGTCCTTCCTTTTCAAATGTGTTGCTTCTGTTTGCAATAATTTCACAAATAATCATATGTGATTAATAGTATGACAAATAATCCCTGTGCACGGGACCTAAAACAATGCATGCCAACTTTTTCCGTGGTTTATCACGATTTTAACTTTCCCCGCTGTCTTGCCGTTTTAATGTTTTCCCCGTAGAATATCCCATATTTTAATACTCTCATAACAGCCCCTGCCATCGGGCCTGTCTCTGTGTTGCCCTGTTGCTACCCCTTGCCCTTCCAACTAAAACAGATGTCTTCAAATCATCGTTTTCCTTGCTTGAAGGCGAACTTAGAGTGATGTTAACCTATTTAAGTTTAACGGCGCTGATTGTCGTGGAGAGCACGATTCATTGGCGCTTGCATGTTCGGCCTTATGTCCACGCGGCGCACCTGAGGCTACTCAGCTGCAAGAGAAATAATTTCCCCTGTTTGTATGTTCACTGCAAGTTGGCCTACCATAACTTACCAACTCTGCACTGTAGACTGGCTATTTATATTTTTCTGTGAAATAAGCAAATGTATTTGTTCAACTTTATGAAGCAGAATTACGATAGGGTACTTGGAACATAATACATTTGACAAAGGACAGATGAATGTTGCTAGTGACAAAATATTAACTTTCAGTGTTTTACGATGTCTTTGTCATGGGGAAGTGTTTTTCCCCATGCATTTATTCTAGGTTACTGTCAGTGACTGCCGTGGAGAGAAGCGGGTTCTGTGTTTCGTTCATGTCAGTGACTGACGCGAGAGAAGCTGGGTCTGTGTTGTGTTGTGTTTGTTATGTTAATTTATTTTCATTGGGCATACCGTGCCGTGTCCGTCCACAGCTCTTCAGTTCTGACAAAGCCAAAATTACTCCTTTTGAAACAATGAGTGCAGGAAGCGGTTTGTATGGTTATATTGTTTGACGGGGGGGGGGTCCCAAGCAGCTTTCAGCCATAAGGCTACTTTGAGAACATTTCAATTCACCCGACACTAATATTCAAAATGTTGAAAACTATTTCGCATAGCCTATAAAGCAGTTTAATTAAATGGAATGTTAGTTGTAAACAAACGAAGCTACTTGGTGAGGCTTGGCCTCACAGATGCGCCGTGCCTTAGATGGCAGGAAAAATCTTCACGATAGGCCTATTAACTAACCACCCGATTCACGTTGGCTGGGGAAGGGGGCCATCAGACAATTGTGCCCAGTTAATCCGCCCTTCCCAAAAAAAATCACACCTTCCCACCTCTGACAGCTTAAAAGAAGTCAAGAGGACTCCTTACTCACAGACCTATTCACAAACCTGCGGTTTTGAAATCCTATGCAGCTACAGGAGCTTCCAATCATGAGGGAAGCAATTTTGCATTGTAGGCATAACTAACATGCAATAACGCCAACAACAACCAAAACTAGGCTAATCATTGTCAACATGTAAATTAAATGTAACATTATTGTGAATCAAATTAAAATGTTCTCTTTGCAAACGTAGGCATAGTAACAGAATAATTTAATAATGTTACAAAGATACTACATCAACTGTATGTTTCATTGGGCTACTAGGCTATTTGTTTTGCCTTGATTCATTTAGGCTAGGCCTTTTATTCAGGGGCCATATTCACAAAGAATTTTAAGGCTAAAAGTAGCTCCTAACTGGCTTAATTTAGGAGCAACTCCTAAAAATAATGGGCGTGTCACTCCTAACTTTAGGACTCCTAATTTTTTCACAAAAAGTAATTCACGAAGCATTTTAAAGTAGCACCTAAGTCTGGGACAGCTTAAGTCGAGAGGACTCCTAACTCACTAAGACCTATTCATAAACAGCTTTTTGTGGCATTTTACGCTATGATGTTTTGAAATAGCCTATGCTAACAGGAGCTTCCAATCGCGAGGGAACAATTTTGCATTCATAAAAGGGATGCAATAACGCCACCAACAACAACCAAAACTACTCATTGTTAACATGTAAATGAAATGTAACGCTTCATTGTGAATCAAATTAAAATGTTCTCCTCTTTGCAAACGTAGCCTAGGGATATGGTGACAGATTAATTTAATAATGTTGCAAAGGTAGGCTACTGCATCAATCCATAGGCCTATGTTTCATTAGGCTACTAAGCTATTTGTTTTGCCTTACTCTTTATTCATTTAGGCTAGGCCTTTTATTCAGTTATTAATCATCTTCCGGCCCTTCAAGACTACTTGTGTAGCGACGATTTCTCTCAACCTGTCACCTGTCAGTCATCATCGGAAGAGAGGTGTTTGGAATTCCCGCGCTACAATCGCCAGCCAATCAAGGTGGTCACTTCAGTCAAGCTCGTGCATGAGTAATGACGCCATCCATAGCCATTAAGACTCACTCCTAGTTTAGGAGTTGTCTGAAAGGCTTTGTGAATAACTTTAAGAGAAAACTCCAATCTAAAAATCTTTAGTGCGATTTAGGAGTAGCCTACTCCTAGTAGTAAGATAAAAGCCTTTGTGAATAGCCTACGGCCCCAGTTATTCATCATCTTCCGCCCTTGTGTAGCGACGATTCTGAGACCTGTCACTCATCATCGTAAGGGAGGTGTTTGGAATCATGCCCGCAGCATAATCATCAGCCAATCAGCCAATCAAGGTGGTCACGCTTGCCCATTTACCCAAATTAATGGTCGAATATTACTGATGATCATTGTTATTTAAGAACATGCAGTGTGCGAGGGTACCAAAAAACATCTTGCTCGTAAAAAAAGCATCATAACGCATATTCTGGCGTGGTCTGTTATTTACTGTAGGCTGCGCAAAACCACATGCCTTTATTTTGGGCAAGCCTGCATTCATTCATTCATTCAACCTTTATTTATTCTCGAGGGTCATTGAGGGAAGCCCTCATTTTCAATGAAGCCGAAATTACAGAAGCTTAAGCAAAGCGCCCACAAACAAGACAACATTCGAGGCCTTCTGTTGAAGAATTTTATATAAAGCCTGCGCTGACAGTAATCCTCCTGCCCCTGATAGGCCTACCACAGCTGTGGATAGTGTGGAATGTTCAAGTAATAACACAATCCAATGTGTGTCTCAATTGTCCCCCGCTGACCACCTCACACATTTCTCTAGATTTTGCAACAAACTTACATGACACAATGCCATAAAATATGCCAGTTTTAGGACACAGAATAATGTTTGTAATGATACCAGGTAGGCCAGGTATTGTCGAAGGTGCATGGTGAAGTGAAATTTTTACTTTGGAAAACAAACATTTGCCGATATCATCACGCATCATCAGAATATTGCAATAGATTCTGTGTTCTGACTGCAGGTAACTTGTTAAGCCAGTGGTTATCAAACTTTTATTTCATTCCCCACTTTGATCAAGGGGCATGACTGATGATAGTGGAGATAACGGTTATCCCGAGGCTTTTGCAAGTCAGCATCTTCGACGGTAGTCTATTAAAAATATAAGTTTTCGATGTCCCAAACGGAGAGCCATACTTTATTGTTTTTAACGATCTCTATGCTACTCACAAAAAAATGTAGGCATGGGGACATGATGAAGTAGGTTATCCAACTGTCGGTGTTAAATTATTGTGATTACGAGCCAGTGGTTTTCAAACATTGTGTGACTCGACATCTAACTAAATGCAACAGGCTCATATCGCCCTCGTGATTCGCAAAATGAGGACCAGTGTTTTGTCAAATTGCAAATAGCTATTCGTTTTAACTATTTTTTTTATGATAGTAGCCTATACAAAAAGCACTTCATACTATCTTAATATTGGAATATGGGAGGGAAGTGGCGCGCCTGCAGTCAGCCAAATATGAATGTAATTCTGCGGCATAAAGCAGATGTAATTGTTTATTGTACAGAAAAATAAAAATGACATGTCAGCAGTCAATTGACTACATTGCAGTCAAGAAGTAGGGCAAATTAATTTACTTAAACCAAAACGGGTCATAGTTGTCTAAGCCTCTATTGGCGAGCCTGTTAAAAACGCCGCCAGATAGTATTAAATCGGCAACAACATTGTTTTCTGCAGAAGCCTACCCAAGGCTACAGATTAATTCTGAACAGTTATTTCTCTACTGGCTCAATTATCACACCACTGTTTTGATTTTATGAAGTTATGCGTTAACCCCAACACTGACAATAATGTAGACAGCAAATTTCGATTTCGATTTTCGTGGTAGTCAAGCCTTAAGCCATACCCAAGTAGCCTAAATCGAGGTAATGTTTAATTATGCATGATTTATTTTGTTATTGAATTCTGTAGGCTGGGATTACTCGCAACAATTATGTAAGGGACGGCAGGCAGAGCGATGTACAGTGGCAGAGCCGACGACAGTGGCTGAAAGTGGTACTAAAGCTTCACGCAGCTTCACCGCAGAATGCTGAATGAAGTGGTCATTTGAAAGCAATGCCCACTGTATAATGTATGGTGTTAATTACAGTAAAATATACAATTTAAAAAAAAAAATAGGGTTGAAACAGGTAAAAAAAAAAATGGAGACATCATTTTTCTCCATGTTCAATGACCTCTAAAGACAGTCCAACCACTCTCCAAAAATTAACATTTCAAACCCACAGAAACCATATAGCCCCCCTGACTATCAGGTGAAAACCCAGAAACAGCGAAGGAATAACCAGACTTGCATAGGGCTTCTTTAACGTTGCTAGTTAATTAGCTGACATGGCACACATTTGTAACTAAGGTCAAGTACAGTTCAGGCTACAAAACACAAACCACAGCAGGTTGTACCACTTAAAGGTCTCATCTCATAGTTTTTTCATAAATTTTGCAGTGGTCTGTAGTATTGATGAATGCCCTGTGAGCCGGTTTTGGTGAAAAAAATGCTGTCCTGCGTCTGTTTCATGCTGTTCTAGTTTGGTGGGGAAGGTGGGCGGGGAGGAACGACTGGATTTCGCCTCTAGTCATGAATATTAATGACATGCTAATGAATTCACCTCTGATTGGCTAACAGTACTGTGATGCTTCCTCCAGTGCGTCCTCGTCCGATTCTGCCTGTGCTATGCTCCATATTCAACTTTACAGTGCTAAAACCTGGCTAAAACTTGAGTCAAAACTGTTGCACAAAAATGTCTTCGAGATACAACTTCATGTGTTTGATCCTAGTATCCGAGTAGGAAGAAGAACCGCTTCCTGATCGTTTGTCAGTGAACGTTGGTTTAATAGAATGGTAACAATTGCCTGTCAGCTTAAAATTTCTCCTAAAAGAGGTAAACGTTTGTGACAATCGTCATCTTGCTTTCAAGTAATAAACAGTTGGAAACATTTTAAAATAAAGACCTATTTCTTTACACAGTCAAAAGTCTTTGCAATCTTCCTAGTAGATATTTTACTTCAAAACACAGGTAAGCACCCTAAATGCAGTTCAGCCACTGACCTAGCCTGCTAATGCTATCGGAATAGATAGTTATGGTTTGAATTTCATGATACTATCATTGAAAGACCACTTGGTCATAGCCCAATATATATATATACTGTAGATTTAAATGCAAACACACCTACCTAGCTATATTTTGCTGGAATTGTACCAGAATGCCTACAGAAGCAGAGAATGTGTGCTGCAAGACTTCTTAATGAGAATAGCTTTGATAGCCTGACATTGGCAGAGGTTAGCCTACTCAAGTTGTTTTCTGTCATGTATGACAGAAAAAGTAGCCTACTATAGGAATACTATAGTATTTGGACATACTATAGGTACTATAAGACTACTATAGAAAAACTATAGCGGTTACAGGATATTATAGTTATTAGTAGTACTTCTACAGTATGTCCCAATTATTCCTATAATAATTATTCCTATAAGATTACTATAATATTTTGTCCCAAATAAGATTGCTATACTACTTTTTCATAAGGGGATTGCTCATGTGGTTAGAAAAATGGGCAACACCAGTATCCCTGTTGTTGTTATGACCCTGTACCCAGGATTAGAACCAGTCTGCCTTAGCATAATATACTCCCTTCAAAATGCACTAAACATTCGACTATGACGACTATGGCCCTCTGTGAGACAGAAGATATGAAAGGTAAGATAAACCTTTAGCTTAAAAAGGGAAAAAACTGATGAAACTCCTAAAACAAATATACAAAACAGGTCAATTTTCAATAAATAACTTTATTATATTTACATACAACAGTGGTACTCAAAGTGTGGTCCGCAAACTATCTCCAGTGTTCCACAAGTAGATGTGGTAAAATATAATAGATGAGTTGTTTGCAATATTGAACCAACGTGTATGTAAATCCAAACAGTTCTGCAACACTGATGTAACCTATGCTAGTTTAAATCATATGAATCCTCTGACACCATAAACAAGGTGCAAAGACAATAAGCAAGGTGGTTCAGTGAGAAGGCCTATTGTGTAATATACTGTTGAAGTAGGTCTACTGTTTTCTTTTTTTTTTTTGCTAGGTGGTCCGTGAAACACTGACAAATAGTAATATTGCAGTCTATTAAAATAATGCAAACACAAAACAAGAACATCCAAACTATGCTCAGAATTAACAATGTCCTCTTTTTGCCAGACGATGCAGACATCTGGCCTACAGAACCTTTGTAAAATGGGATTATTTAGGGGAAAAGGTCTGAGTTGTTGTTTCGGCTTGTATTGTCCTGGGGATCCAAAGGGACAACACACAAAACACATTCAATGGCTGTGATGATTCTATTACATTGCTCTTTGATTGCGCTGGGCCATAGGTGGAGCCATCAGGTGTTATTGTGGAGATGTCGCTTTCATCCTCCTCCTCATCTTGATCAACCCGAGGTCTTCTAGCTGGCCTTGGATGAACAGGGTTGATGGCAGTAGAGGTAGCAGGCCCCCATGCCCATTGTGTATCCGAAGTGCTTGTATCAATACTCATACTTTTCATGAAGTATTCTGTTTGGGTACCGAAAGTAAATAAATGTGTATTACTGTCAAGTTACAAGATACTAATAGTACACAGGACTAGGGCTTTGACTCCGAACTTCGTTATTCGAATATAATTTGATTATTTTAAAAATTAAAGATATTCGAACTAATTTTAGGGATCTCTTAATATTCGAACCTGTAGCCTATGGAAATATTTTTTGTAAATGTATTTGGTTGTAGCCTAAACGTTGTTTTCAATTCAGATTCCGAGGTTTTTTTCACGCCTTCTGAAGTGAAATTGTGAGCTCATTAGCAAGGCTATTATTGGCCATCTGGGCTCCTGTAGGTTAGCATCCTGGCTGGTTCGCGCTTAGTGAGCAGCTCCCACATAAACATTTTTATTTTAAACTTAACCTTCCTCTGATTTTAATCACCTTAGTTATCAATCAAAGCAAACAGGGAAAAGAAATGGCAACACAATCATTAAAAACACTTAAATAAATACATGTGCAGATAAGTCTGAATGAAAAGCAGCACTGGTTGAAGCCTGGAAATATTGTAAACAAAGTAACGTTAGCTTAATTTGCTAGTTTATCATAGTCTATGGTTAGACTGTTCAGTTTCCCAACGATGTGTTTAAGTTTCAATTGAATACTTTTTCTCCTTGGGACAGGCCCGTTTTGAGTCTTGGAAAATATTGGGATTGAGATGATTAGAATTTAGCAGTCAATTTGAATGCAGTAGTTTTGAACAAATTGCGCAGCTGCTAATGATGCTAACCGGATTTAATAGCATTTAGCCAGTCGCCTTGCACGATTAATGTTTGGATTACATGTGCATGCTGAGGAGGGATGCGCCTGTTGAGAGGGAGAGAGAGAGAGTGCACGGGCAAGGAGAGTCTGTGGTGAGGTAACGTTAGGGCCTACTTCTACCGCCTACTCTGGTAGAGTTTGACATACTACAATGCAAGATATATTTAGCCTATTTTATTTATGGACAACATAAGGCAGGAGGTGTGTGTTGCTTTTAATTATGAATGTCCTATCGAACGTATTTTTTATTGATCTCGATTACATGTGCTATACATATCGCTATCGTTGTATCGTCCAGCCCTATGCTCAATAATAACAATTTTGAGACACGCATTTACTCAGCCTTTCGTGCACGTAGTCTATTGACATTGACTGATACACTGCCCTCTGGTGGACAGAACAAATAGAACTTAAGTTTGATACCAATATCGGTCTTACGGAAGACATTTAATGGTTAAAATATTATTAATACATATTCGAATATATTCGAATTTTAATATTAATAAACAAACGAACTTCGAATATGATTTTTGGGCAAAAGTCAAAGCCCTACACAGGACATTCACTCTCTCACACAAAACTGTACTGGCACAATGGAAACAAAAATATTTTAGTGACTGTGGTAAGGTGTATGATGTACTAAGTAGCACACCCACAAGAAGACATTCGGTAATATCAATTCTATCTGTTATGCAATTCATGGGTCTCATCAGGTCCATTTACACAGGTGTATTAATCAAGCACCATGCAATCTGCATTCATAATCAAGGTGCTTGATTTTATACACTTGTGGAAAGTGACCTGAAGAAACCCATGAATTGACTTTCCCAAACATTGATGAGGACATAAGAACCTGTATTAGCCTACTAGAAAAAGACTTCTAGAAACTAACTAGCACAACAAAAAAAGTTAGATCACAAACCTTTGCTTCTAACGTGATGACCTAATGTAGGCTAGAAAGCTGTGTAGCCTGACATGAGGATGTGCTCTGGAAGACATCCAAAACACTAAGTAAACAGCAAGTAATCAAACAAAACATCATTGTAGGCCTACAAAGGTCAATGTAATAATGGCAAGAGGACATAAATTAGACTGAAGTGTAAATACCTGAGCTCTAGTGATAGCAACTTAGCCTAATAGTGCACGGGTATTGTGTTTTTGATTTTCCCTGTTTAGACTAGAACAATATCCGTACTTAGTTGAGCATAAGATATTGTTGCTAATATTATTATTTGTGGTTTAACGCTTAGGTTAGAAGATTATAGGTTCAACAAGCTAAATCTCTGGGTAGTGTGGTCAGTTTCTTATGAGTGTAACGTTAGTTACACCAGGCACGAACTGAAGCATTCCGCTCAGGTTATGTAGGCTACTGCAACAATTAGCTTCCAATAGGCCTAATCAATGGAAGTAGCTACACCAGGCGCTGTTAGTGGCCTGTAGGCTACGTTCGGGAAAATAGACCATTCCTCTAAAGGATTTTACCAGAGCCCTTCCTATTAGACATTCTCTGATTTTACACGTCGCGAACAGAACACTTCAGTTACGTGCCTGGTGTCGCTTCCTGTAATATAGGCTAGCCTAAGCCTAGCTTGTACCCTTTTCATGCATGCTAACGTGAAGAATATGAACAAGCTATTTTGTAACAGACGTTAGGTGGAAAAGTTAGTTTGTACTTACAGCCTGTGAGCTGGTGGTCGATCGTCATGACGCTACAGAACTAGGTTTTCAGAACATCGATGCAAAACCACTTTCTAACTGTAGGCAGTGAGTGTGGTCGAAATGATTGGAACACAGAACTAATGTTGCACTACTTAGGTGGTGGTGTTTTAACGATAAATCCGAACCATTTCTTCCTCAACTCGTGTTTCTAAGGCAAGACATGCAACATTGATGTGTTGTTGCCACAAATAACACAGGCACAATTTTTTTCCGCCATGTTAGCAACTTGCTGTTAACTCCTACTAGCTGCAGAGGGACAATCCCCTAGCCGCAAAATCTTCCAGTCTTCCTGTAGGCGGTCACAAGCCAAGGTGGGCGAGGCCATGAATAATCAGTTTCCCTTCGGCCTCATTGGGAAGGGCTCTTTCTGATTCGCTTGTTTTTCCGTGAATTTTCTTTCATTGGCTAATGCGGGCAATGGGGGTAGAAGATCATTTTCACATACAGCATGCATATGCAACTTGGAGTGAGCTATAGTATTTCGAAAGTAACAAGTATTAAACGGTTTCTCAGTGAATGAGACCTTTAAATACTTCTATATTTTACTAGTCAACTAGTTAGGTACAAAAATGTTTACTAGCTGACTACTGAATAGCAAATTCCCACTTGTTAACTTCTATGTAATTTGGCCAGCCGCTTGAGCATTTATTCTGATATCTTGATATCAGGCCAACATGCAAGCCATTTTTGTCAACTAGTTAACTAGTGAGCCATGTTTGTGCACACTAGTTAACTAGTGACAGCATAAATGCCCACTAGTTAACTAGTGAACACATATTAGCTTCACTAGTTAACTAGTAAAGGCCAAAATGCATACCAGTCAGCTAGTTGAAGGCTTTTGGGTCTCACTAGTTAAGAGGCGGAGAACTCTGGAAATTGAGGCTTTCTATTGGCTCCCTATGTCCAAATAGAACATGACAACCAATCACAGCGCAGAATTTCACAAAATCCCACCCACAACATTTGCATGTGGCACACAAGTTAACATGCTGGCCAAAGGAACTTTAACTAGTAAACTAGTGGCTTCAATGTGACACTTACATGTAAACTAGTGAAGGCAGAACTGCTCACTAGTTAACTAGTGAAGACACAAATGCCCACTAGTTAACTAGTGAGGTCTAAAAAGTGTCTCTAGTTTACTAGGGTGCACCAAAACACCCACTAATAAACTAGTGATGGCAATTTCTATTCGACTAGTTAACTAGTGAGGTGCAAAAAGAGTCACTAGTTTACTAGTGTGCTCCAAAACGCCCACTAGTTAACTAGTAAAGGCTATTTCAGCCCCACTAGTTAACTAGTGAGATAGTTAACCAATCTATTTATATATATATATATATATATATATATATATATATATATATATATATATATATATATATATATATATACCAGTCTACTTACCACTGACAATATCAGGCAGAAAGCAATGGAAGTGAATGGGGCTAAAGCCGTGAATGTCAAAGTTAGGAACTTTTGAGCTAGTGAGATAGTTAACTAGTAGACATTTCTGGCTCTCACTAGTTAACTAGTGAAGCTAAAATGTGTTCACTAGTTAACTAGTTCACACAAACACGTCTAACTAGTTGACAAAAATGGCTTACATGTACATGACAATTATGCCTGATATCAAGATATCAGAATAAATGCTCAATCGGTTTGCCATACCCCAGATCACGGGACTGGACCACGCCCTCATCCACAGCAACAATTATCGCAACACACCCACTTACACTAGCTAAAGTAAGCTAGTAAGCTAACGCAATCAGGTTTGAAAAATATAGCATTATAAACATAATAAAAACCTGTTGACAACCAACCTATCATCTAAAGTTGACCTACTACAATAGGCTAGCCAAATGTGTTTTGTCTGAAATTCATTATTGATGTAGGAACATTATCTTTAAGCTAGCCTCTCCACATCAAGGTTTGCAGGCTAACTTTTGGCTTTAAAATTTCGGTCAACATTTAAGCAATAAATATCAGTTAAACAAGCAGCACAAAAACCTCAAAGAACAATACCAGTATCTACTAGTGCAGTTGGTATAGGAAATGCATATGCCAATTGAAAAAACGTCATACCTTCGTCTACTTACCACTGACAATATCAGGCAGAAAGCAATGGAAGTGAATGGTCAAAGTTAGGAACTTTTGAGCTCTGCATAATGCCAAAGTAGCCTGGAAAAAGTGCCGCCATTGTTTCCTATGGAAGCAACTCTGTTTTTCTACCGCTCTGATTGAAACGAGATAATGTGGTGTCCCGCCGGCAGGACGGTTACCCCCCCTCCCCCCAACATTCTAAATCAATTGTAGGCCTATGCACCATATTGCTATGTAGCATAGTACTGTTATACACCATTTGAAAGCTTTGACAGTTGACATCCAAAATGCCCCCCCTCCCCCGCCTTTGGTGCTACTCTAACTTCTCCAGACCTCTCAAGTCTCACGCATTGAGCGTGAGACACACGCATTTCAATGACTTCACACGCTCACACATGGCATTTCTCACTCCGAAAAATTATTTACTTGCCCGCACAGAAATGTCTAAGGGCTATATTTTACAAACGTGTCACAATAACGTTGCTGTCTGTGCGCCATTCAGTTCAGAGCTGCTGTTCAGTTACTAACCTATCGGCCAATCAGAAAATTGGATTTCTCAACCAATCAGGAAATAGTTTTGTTTTGATGTGGGTCCGCAACGTGGAGACTGCTGGTCCGCGGAGTCGTGAAGTGAAATTAGGCCCGGTGCTTCGTCTGATAATTTGCTGCGCAAGATACCGCGGACCGACAAAAAAAAGAAAACAAACGTTTCTGCTATCGATGTCATTAAACATGGAGCCATACAATAAAGTGGTGGTAGGCTATGAGCGCTCATTCAATGCAGGCTCGGCGCCGAGAGAAACTGGAAACTAATCGATAACGTTGGTATCAAAGCTCCGCTTCAACCTGTTGAATGCTAGGCCTATTTAATTGTTTAACGACACTTAATAGAACAACGTTGATTTTTGGAACTTCCATAGAAACAGAGCAGACTGTATAATACACTGTATAGCACTGAGTATTGTATAGTCAAATTTGAATATAACGTGGCCAAAAGCTAGCCTTCTTTCTATCTGTTAAAGATCAACAGATCAGTGATTTACGCATATCTGCTTGCCAAAAAAGCTGGTATTGTCTTTCCTGAATCCTTACATTCAGGCATTCAAATTAAACTTTAAACATTAAAAAACATGTTTGTTTTTTTCTCCATTTCCTACCAATGTATGATGCTTGCATGAGGGAAACATCCCAAAACAATAGCACCCATATAATTCTTGCTGTTTTGAGAAGTATTTCTTTTCTTATGCAAGCATCATGCATAGGGCTGGGACAACGCGTCGACGTAATCGATGATTCGTCAAGCATAACATGTGCTGCTAAATATTTTTAATTTTACACCTTCAGTGTTTTCCATACGTTGACTAATCTGTGGCTGGGCACCACGAAATCAAAACCGGCCACCACACATTGATGTTCTATGTTGTAGGCCTGCTATTTAAATTAAAGATAAGATAAAATAATTTCATGATAATTTGAGCTGCACTTTTTACTCACACAGCATTTCCTCACCCCGCCCGCTCTCTCTCGTAACGAGCCCGCTGCTCCTCCTCTGCATGTGCATTTAACACAATTATCACGATTGTTGAAGAATTGTTGTTGCCACATAGAAGCACTGCATAGAACACAGTGGGCTAAATTGCTATTAAATCCGCTTAGCATCGTGCGCAAATTTGTTCAAACCGCTGCATTGAAGTTAAAGTAAACTCTGCTAAGGTCTTATCACAACATAGTACATTGAGGAGACTAAACAAAGTTAAGTTACAGTATGCAATCAAGCAGTAGCCCTATCTCAAAGCTAACGTTAGAATACTGTTTGGATGTCAAGTTTAGCATGCTTACTTGCAGCTGCTTGTATTACTCATGCAGGGCTCATTTTATTGACTCTGTTTGCAAAATCCCGATGGAAATGGAAAAGTGTTTTCCAAGACTCAAAAGTGCTTGTCCAAAGGAGAAGTAAGAACTGTTATTTGATATTACGTTATGAATTGCATCCACACATCAGCAGCCTTTTAACTGTGTTAATGTTACCGTAAAACTCCAAATAATAGCCCGGGCTTTTATTTTCCCAAATCACCAAACTGCACCGGCTAGTATTAGAGACTGGCGTCTATATGAGACAGGCCTTTAATTCCCTTTACACAAAACTTTTCCTCTGCAAAGATGGAAAATATTATCGAATTCATTATTTCAAACACACTGAATGTCTACCTATATGACTAGGCTATCTGATGACAATTACGGATCATCATGTTGAGATGTTGTTCATTGAGTGAGATACAGTAAGATCCAAATAGCGGGGATAGCCAGAACAGATGAAACACGTTTTAATCAAACATAATTTACAAAGAGATCGTATCACACTGAAAGCTCATATTTTGTCACTGGCAAATAGCCTATATCGGTACTTTGTCGATATAGGCTATTTGCCAGTGACAAATCAGCCCTGACCAAAACCGTTCAGGAATTATTTATGCAAAAGTGGAACGTGCGTAATGTTTCATTCTCCCTCCTTTGGCACGAATGAAACAGCATGAGAGACCATGAACCATATAATTTCTCCCGTATTGTATTTGCCAAATTTGACAACATAACAACACAACATTTCAAATCATAGCTTACTTCCAGGCGCGGGGAACATATTTTTGATTAGGGGTGCTGAATAACACAATAATCATGGATGTCTGACGATTTCTCTCCCAGCTTCAAATTTAGCCAGCTAAAATATGCCATTTCAGCGCCGTGTATGAGTAGGTCTAAGAGTGAGAAGTTTTATAATGCCCTGGGCAGCCACATTCCACTGCAACTATGCGCAGCACTTGCCACTCCGAATCATCAATAAAAACTGCACGCGCACACACCAGACCCATTAGAAGCGCACTTGACTTCATTAACCTTCATTAACCTATTTCAGTATATAGCCAGAAAAGCTCTGATATAGCCTATTCTAGTCTAAGGTAAATTCCCTTTCTGGCTTCTTTCTCTTTATCGCCATGGCAGTACGCATTTAGACTAAAGAATAACGTTCGCGTACCCTTCTGGTTTTGTTGCCAGCATTAAAAACAAGCTTACCATCGGCCTATCCACAAATTTTAAACACAAGGGATGAATTGAACGATGACGAAGTTGGACATATAGGCATAGTTCATATTGAAAAAAAGTTATACAATTTGGAACTCTAGCTTTTCCCCACCGCAGTCTTTTAATGCCATCTAATCATAACGTGCGCAGTCTGCACCACACATAAGCCCAAATCACACCAAAGATTCGCGATTAGATGAGCTGCAACATTCTATTAACCAGCAACTTGATGCAACATTCTAAAACCTTGCAACTCTGACCAGACATGGTGAATGGTTTGCGACGACGTGCAACATCTAATTACCATCTACATCTAAACACCGCTGTAACCTCCTTTCTGTAACGCTTTCGTGTCATTGCGAATCTTTGGTGTGATTTGGGCTTTAAACAGACGATCTGACTGGTTTTACAAGACTAAATGCAATATATTATATATATATATTATTGCCTAGTCTAAGGTAAATTCCTTTTCTGACTTCTTTCTTTTTATCGCCAATGCCATTTATAAAAAAGAATAACGTTTACAAACCCTTCTGGTTTTGTTGCAAGCTTACCATCGGTTTTAGAAGATTAAATACAACCCGAAACTAAAAAAAGACCAGGCCTCTACTGGAGACCGGCCTTTAACCCAAAACTTTAGCCACGCCAGGCGTTTAAAAGAGACAGGCGTCTCTTTGGGACTCGGCTATTATTTGAAGTTTTACGGTAATTGCAAGGATTCCCACACGAACGTCTTAAAATGACAGGCACTCAATTAGACAAACACTAGCCTACTGAACTTTATTGAATGCTACCTCTGACTAAGAATGCATTAGGCCTACTTTGCACTTGTACTTACTTGCACTTCAGTCTTTTATTTTGGAATCTTAAGAGCAATAAACATATATTGCAATGTTAAAGAATTCATGTTTTTTCATTCAGATATGTAAATAAACATGTATAAGTTGCTATTAGTGAATTAATGGGGAGATAATCGATAATCGAATTGAAATCGAATCGGACTGAAAAAATGAATCGTTAGATTAATCGATGCATTGAAAAAATAATCGCTAGATTAATCGTTTATAAAATAATCGTTTATCCCAGCCCTAACCATGCAAAAGCAATGAAACTAATTATATCTTACATTAGTAAAGCAGTCCTCTGATGTGCATGTCACAAAACATTTAAGTGAAAGTGCATAACAATATAGGCATAATAATGATTGTGATAATGATAATGACAATTTGATTTGATTGAGTTGGGTACGTGTAGATGACCCCAAAGTCTGCCATGACTGGGCCTCAGGTCAAAGAAGTTTGAGAAAGGCTGGTTTACATAACCTGCATCAGATTGAGGTTTGCAGTAATGCGTCTGAAGGCACGGGTTGAGGACCCAGTCAGCTACGTCACAATATGCACATTTGTTTAAATTCATACGTACGTAATCACCATGACCAAAATTGCACTTTTTTTTTTACTTTGAATCTTGAAAAAAAAATATTGACCTACCTACCGACCCATTTTTTTTATTTTTTTGGCTGTTACTGCAAACAAGAATATTTTTAAGGATGGCCTCATGACTGAAAATGGCTGACATTGAACCACAGTGCTTTAAATGGGAGCCCCCAGTGTCAATAAATAAAACAGTGTGTTTAAAATAATGGAATTTGTGCTCTCTCATGAAGCTGGGTCTATGGGACATGGGGAGGGTGGGTCTCTGTAGATCGAGGGGAGGGGGCGTGGCGCCACGAGTAGTTCAAGCAGACATAGGACTTTCATGTACTTCGACTGTGCCAATGCCACGCCCCCTCCCCCCTGAGAAACAAAGTCTCACTCCTTGCAAACTTCAAAACTTGAGAGCCCTGCCTGCAACCACCAATATTGTTTTAGGCCACAGGTTCTCCAACTTTTCTATGCCTTCCCCAACCATACATTGCTATAGGATCTAGATAGATAGATCCTGCTTTGAACACGGTTGTGTTGCATTTTGAGCACCATCAGCGTTAAAAAGTTGGAAATGACTACTGAAAAGATACGTTTTAATGCGCATCCGAGAGTTTGGGGAAATTCTCGCATGTTGCGCAGTCGTCATTCATCAGCATATAAGCTGTTCCTGTATTTCTAAAAAAAAAAATGTTGTAGGCTACGTTGCGTTGCAGACAAATGGGTCCATAACACTGTGGACGTCAATTCCGATGTAAACAGCAAATAACTTAAGTCGTTATATTGTATTGTTGTATTATATTATATAGTCGTTATATCAGAACAAGAGGCTTTTGCGCAATATAGCCGGAAGAATGCGCCTTTACTTTGGAGTTAGCGAGGTAGAAAACGAGAGGAATAGTGTGTAAAATGTCCATTTAAATTGTAGCCTAATATAATGCACTGTTGTGCATTTTAAATCAGAAATAAGAATGTGAGGAGTTGCTATTAACTTTAAAGATTGCATCTACAATCGAAACTACATCTACATGCAAATTGAATGGCCTTATGTCCGGTCTATGGATGTCTGCTTTAGTTGAAGGCACAGTCATTAGATTTTAATCAGTAAAGTTGAGGAGCTGGTATCTGTTAATGTTCGTGCAAATAGGCGGATTCATGTCCCTTGTAGTTTGCAACTGCGAGGTACATGGCAGGCTCCCCACAGAACGGTTTCATTTTGAGAGGTAGATATCCATGCTCTGGCTCCCCCTCTGCGATGCGTTCGTACCCCAGTTCCATGCGCCAGTTTCATGAGCTCTTATGACAAAACCGTGACTGTGGCAGTTAACAAACTACATCCTAATAGAAAACTGTTAGCTTTCCTGGTATCAAATGACAAATGGTATCAGTTAGGCCTATAACACAACATAAATTGTGCTGGCGACCCAAAAAAAATCCCCTGCGACCCACCTGTGGGTCGCGACCCAGACTTTGGGAAACACTGATGTAGACACATTTAACCAATGATGGTAACAGACAATAATGATCAGCCATACATGAGATAATGAAAATAAGATTAATCTATGGCCTTCAGGTGCATCGGAAATATTATGGGTTAATGACATTAGTAGGCTACAGCCCTGCAGACAAAACCAACAGCATTGCAACTAACATCCCGTCTCCTGAACTGCAGTCACTAAACAGACCAGTGCTCTGCAGCAGAGTAGCCTACTTTTGTCCCTGTTGGCCTTCCATACACGACAGTAGCCTGACCAGTGAGACAATTTGCTGAGGATGTGGACCTAGCAAAGCTGTATCATGGCAAGGAACCATCGCGAATGTCGAAACTGGAAAACTGAGGTTAAAGAGGTTCCGTATGTTAATGGTAACAGCGTAGCCTGATAAGTCTGACGATTTTCGTCAGAAAGTTTAGCAACCATATTTGCATTGTCAGTGATACACGTTAACATCATTAAGTAACTAGGATCTAACACGAGACTATAGGGTGAAAGAGAAAACCCTTAAAAGCCGTGGAACTTGTCTCTTCCGTTGATAACAACCCGAACAGTGGCAACAATTTGGCCTACCTTAGCCTACTCTCCTACGTTTACGAGCTACTAAGCTACACTAGAAAATGTAATTCCAGGGAATTACCATTGCATGTAAATGTAAAACTGCTGTGTATAACAGTATGATTATTCAGATTACACAGACTTGCAGTATTCTTGAAAACCACTCACTTGGTTAGATGTTAGCTGAGAGTATATGACAGTCAGTACAAATAAATGGTCAATTCAATATTGATCAACATTTGTTTTAATACAGTACTGCAGAAACAGCAGAATGATACTCAGAACACACTAATGAACACTTAACAACCAATGCAAGCTTGAAGTCAAAAAATCAAAGTTGTAGAAACCAATTTTAAAGTTAACCAATAATGATAAGGGAGAAACTACTATATTTGCATTCTTACAGAACTTGATGATGCCAATCATATTATCCTAAGACAGATCTATTTATCAGTTTGAATTCTGAACTGGCAGCAACAGCTACAGATAGAGGCCTCAGTTAATGATAATAGGTCAAATTTGATGGTGATATACTGAAGAATAAAAGAGTCAGTCCTTCAGATGATCAGTTTTAGACAGAACTTAGGTTAGAATCTTAATTTTCACACAGCACACACTGCACTAATTCTAACCAAGTGTTGTTGATCTTATATTAAGATTAAAAAATCTATTTGGTATTGTTTTTAGTATGAAAAGACTTACCTAGCGCCCTCTCAAAAGATAATTTTGACTTAATTTAAGAAGACTTTAACTTATTTTAAGGAGTCTTATCAAGACTCAAGCTCAACGCACTGGCAGACAAATTTGCTTGTTTTTAGGACAAATTTGCTTAACGCACTGGCAGACAAATTTGCTTGTTTTCAAGATAAGATGTCTTAAAATAAGTCAAATTTATTTTAAATTAAGTCAAATGATTTCACAAAAAAGCGCTAGGTAAGTCTCTTTATACTGAAAACAATACCAACTAGTTTTTTTTATCTTGATATAAGATTAATAACACTTGGTTAGATTTTGTTAGATAAGCAGTTTTTGCAGTGCATAAAAACAGAGGTCTAACAGCACAGCTAAGTTTCACAGATGTTACAGCACCGGTATGATTCAAAGGTATAAATGGTTGACAAATATGATTCACGTCAAGTATACAAGTTCCATATAGTTAGTATAGTCCTCACACAACAATATAGTTCTCAGAATGTCTCAGTGTAGATCTCGGATGGTTAAATGGTATGTGCACAGATATGTTGAGATATGGTCACATGTTTGTAAGAATGTATGTTAGTAGGTATTTTTCTAGCAACATTGTCAGAGATGTATGGTTGACAGGTGTGCACACAGACAGGCACACACGTAATGTCATACATGGTCATCACCACTGGTCTGGTCTGGAACCTAAAAGACAAAAGCAAACAAGTTTAACAGTTATGCCAAAACAATACAAGGAATGTCTGCAATTGTCCTAACAGTAGTTTATTCATGGCTTTATAAGGTCCCTTTCCACAGGAGTATAATCAAGCACCAAATGCATTCATAATCTAGGTGCTTGATTGTATACACCTGTGGAAAGGGACCTGATGAAACCCATCAATAGACGAACTATGATAGCATACCGTGATAGTGTTTACTAGAATCAGGAGCATAGAATGAAAACGTAGCCATGGCCTATTTGATACACAAACAAGCGGTGAACAACGTTACAAATTTGGTAAAAATAAAAACAGGAGCATATTTGTTAGCTTTAACTAAAATGTGAACGGTGGAAGCTATAACGTTATGACCATCAACAATGAGTCACGTTATTCATGCCCTTCATGACACCCATGAAGGGTTTCATCAGGTTCCTTCACACAGTATAATCAAGCACCAGTCTGCATTCATAATCTATTCTAGGTGCTTGATTCTATACACCCGTGTAAAGTGACCTGATGTCGAATAAAATCAGAGCCATAGTATCTGTAGGCCTACTTCTCTGGTTTACGTTAACGTTCTAGTTAAAACGCTGCTGGTTAGTAGGCCTAATGAACAAATGTAACATTAGTGCATTAGGCCTACGTTTGATTGTCGTTATCTATCGAAACCTACAGCTAACCGGTCACTGTAAAATTGACGACATATTAACGTTGATTAACAGTGGGTTTCCTTACATAATCAACGTAGCAAGGTGCTAACGTCCACTAGCCTATTTCACTAATGTTAAAACGTTAACATTACCTATATGTTACATACAATCATACATATATAACGCTAACGTTACATAATGTTTGACGACATAAATGACTCAAATACCAAAAACCGGAACACTTACCTTGTCTGTAATTAGAGAAATGTGCCTCTGAATGAGAGTTTCACGAGCAAATAAAGTGACCACGGCACAGCAGCCGAAGACGTTCAGCAGATTCACAGCTCCAGGTAGCTCTGCTACTGTTGATTGCTTTCAGCTGGAGGTCACGTCATAATGCTAAAAGTTGCCGCCACAGCGGTCAATGTTAACTCTATGAGAATTGAGCGGACGTAAGGTAAGCTACTGGTCTGTGACTGCATCACATGTTAAAAGTTGTGGCGAAGTGAATGACTAGCTACCCATGTATGGATACGGAACATCGAAAATCGGCACCTGAAAGCAACAGGCAGGTGCAAAGTAAAGTGATTATAAAGGCTGATGCAGACTGGTGATTGGTCGGAAGTAATGAATGAATGAGTGACGCATACATTGAGTCTTCCTGACAGAATTTAAAGCTAACGCTTCCATTTATTGTATTTATTTTCTGTTGTGTTAACTCTTCAATTATTAATTAAATATATGTAAGTTGCTTTGGCACTTTGTCTCAATGCTTAAATGTTTTATGTAAAGTACATTTTGAATTGCCTTGTTGCTGAAATGTGCTATAAATAACCTGCCTTGCAGGTGGGAATCATGAACCGTTTTGGCCACATGTCAGGAGAACCAGAGTTGATCGCTGCTGCGATTCTGCTTCCGAAATTCCGAACGATGTGGACAAAGGATGAAGCCACAATCAAAATGGGTAAGATATCATGGGGATAGTGAACAATTAGGTGTATTTTCACAATTTTTCATACTGGCAATTCACAAATCAAGAATCTGATTGCTGCACAACAAATTTACCTTCGGTACTAATAAAGAAACCTTGAATTATAGGTGCATGGATAGTACATGAAACTAAAATAACAAACCTTAAATTAAACGTTTGTGTTGGAGTCATGGCAGATTAGACAGTTGCATTAGTTGTATAATTTATATTTTTATCCAGACTATTTCAGGAACTGACTACATCAGGCAGCATCTGGAAGAGCCCTCACTGCAGATAGGCGATGCCAGCAGGTCCGCTTCATCTGATGAAGATGACTCTTTCTCTGCCCTGCAGTTGTCTCAAATGCAAGATGGCGTCAAACAGCTGGATGGTTACTTGGCCTGTTCAGCAGATCACATGGACTTGCTGAAGTCCTTCCCATCAGTGTGCAAGCTTTCTGTGAAGCTGAACACTCCGCTACCTGCCTCAGCGGCCTGTGAAAGGCTATTTAGCATCGCAGGACTGGTCTTCACTCCAAGAACAGTAAGACTGAATTCTGTCAACTTTGAGAATCAGCTTCTTTTGAAAATTAACAGACACCTATACAGTTTCAACTAATGACTGGTGGCCTGGGGAGTAAGCCATATAAATGCTAATGACCAATGTTCTCCTTACCAGCAGGTCTTTTTTTTTGTTGTTGTTGATGAAAGAACTAAGTTATTTTAAGGTCTTTTTCACCTGAAGTTCATACAAAAGTGAAATAAAGTTTTATTCACAATAAAAGTTTTAACCGCCTGCTTTTTTTTAAAAAAAAAACTTTTTACTTTTACAAGTACATTAAATATCAGAAATTTACTTTTGATACTTAAGTACAGTTTACATCAGATACTTTAAGACTTTTACTTAAGTAATATTCTAAAAGGTAACTTTCACTTCTACCAAAGTCTTTTTCTAGTATGGTACTTGTACTTTATACAACACTGCTTAAGAGCGTTGTGAAAACACTCGTAGATCTACGAGTGCTCCGGAGTTCTCGTTACTGGCTAAGAGCGTCTTAACGTATATGCCTCAGTGGAGTCACCTGCAGAGAGATGAGTGACATTACATGTGTTTATGTAATGTCACCGATCTTCCTACTGGTGACTCCACTGGGGCAGGTGCGTTAAGACATCAGCAAATAAAATCTGCTGCATAAATAAACTGACTTCACTTGTGTGAGTTAATATATGTTCTTAGGTAGGCCTAGGTGGTTGGTGCAGGAATTATTCATACCAATGTTGTTAAAGTCATAGTGTGTTGCAGGGAAAAAAACATTGGCCTATATTATATATATATATATATATGCTTATTTAAAAGAAATATACATTTTTGAGCATCTCATATGTTTAACAGTGCAAATGTTCAAGTGATAGACCTGACACAAAATAAATAATACAATTTCTCAGAATTGTTTTAAAGGGACACAAGGCAACGTTTTCGTGTTAATTACTCATATTCGCAAGTTGGTATATAATTAAATGACTCATTACAGGGCGAATGAAGACTCTTTCGCCCGCCCCTACTGCCTGTAGGAAGAATATCCCGCTTGCAAGTTCAGTGTATCGTACCCGCTGACCGAAGCAAGATCAGTTTACATCCTGCATCCACAGCACAGAGCCAGGCTAACGAAAACGCTAGCGATTGTTGCAAATGTGTGTATAATGGCAGAGCCAGCAAAAAAGCAGCGAAAATCCTTGACGGAAGATGCAAAGAAAAGGAAAAGAGTTTCAGACCGAGCGAAAGGGAGTTCCGTAGAGAAAAAACATCAGGCTTGCCTGGTGTCCCTTTAAGTGGTAAAGTTTCTTATCAATAAGTTAAGGAAAATGTGAAAACTTCACTTACAATTGTAGAAATATTAGAATTTACCAAAAAAAATAGCAATACCTTCTATTTCAATTTCTTCAAGTTTTTTGCCATGAAGGTTTGTGAGAGAACCTTTCTCCATGGCAAGAAGTAGTTTCAATATCTTGGCCAGCTGGGTTGTCGCCTCTGAAAGCCTGTAATATTCTCTATGAACACGAATGTCATGGCCCAGGAAGTGAGCAATTTGGTCCAACTTTTTCAGTGTGAGCAATTTGGTGATTTTTCAGATTAAGGACCTGTGACAATGTCACAATGGGTTTCCACAGCTGTGTAGACCTGAGGAGTTCAGGGTTTTGTGCATAGTACCTCAGGCAGTCTTGCCCTCTGTAAGGAGTGAAACAGTTGAGTCTCACAATTAGAATTGTATTATCATCGGGGACTCCACACCCATGTCTTCTACTTATAAGCTGTGTTAAATGTAAACTATGCAGTATTGACAATTTCCTTACTGTTTTCTCGGTTTTTGCTTCTTTTTCGCTGGCTCTGTTATGACAAATGTCTGAGAAAACTCCATCGCTACCTTTTTCTAGCCGGTGCCTGGCATGTATGTGTATTTGAATGCAGTAAAGCAATTTGTTACACTCGTTATACTTCCTGACACTGAGGCCGCCGGCCCACAGTTGCAAGGGTGGTTTTTCCGCTCACAGGCGCTATAGTCAGGGGGCCAATTCTGAAAAGGGCTTCCGTTAAGACTTTTGCGGACATGTTTTGGTACAAGCTGTCACCCTATTTTTTTAGGTAGAAGACACCCATAGGTAAGAAATTAGTGTGGTTGTCAAGCTGAATTTTTTTTTGTGTGACTTGTACAAGCAATTTCAGGCCAATTTTTATTTCCTGCTCAACACGACATGCCAGTAATAAATGTTGAATATCTCCACAACCACAAGGACCATATACATAAAAAAGGTATCAAATGAAAGCTAACACTCATGGGCTGTCTGCAGAAGTGTCAGAATTGACATCAGAATTGAAGTTTTTAAATAGGACATTTATAGAGGTGTCAGAATTGACATCTTATTAGTGTAAGAGACAACAGAACTAGAACATGAAAAAACAATCTCCACCTAAAGAGAACCAGTTTTCAAAGTGAATATCAGCTTGGAAACATAGCATAGTATCCCAAAACCTCTATCAATCAGTGATCCAAGGGCATAATATAAATCTAATCTACAAAACAGGAAAAACAATATCATGCCAAATAATCTGAAACAATATAGTTGCTAGCCTAGAAATCTAGACGCACCCTAGTGGCAGCAGGGCTAGTCTAGCAACTCTCCGTTGGCTTGTGAGCTGGAAAATTCAAATTCTATCAGGCCAATCAAATCGTTAGGCGGGCTTAACATAATGATTGATGGCAGAGTTGCAGCGGTTTGGCTTGAATTCCCTGCTACGTGAAAACAAAGCAGATGGATCTTGCTGTTGGCAAACAGCTTTACACGAGTTAAGCTTTTTTTTAAGTTGGCAAAAGTTTGAACTAGCCAACTAGCTCCGCTAGTGGGAAAACGCATGGGACTCGTTCTAGCGCTGTCCTATTGCGTGCAGAGGGAATTTGAAAGACAACCGATTATCCCGCCCTTCGAACTGAGCACTGCGAATGGTGAGTGCCCAGACCCTACATTATAATGTGGGTCTGGCTCGTCAGGCTATATACAGTGGGCAGTGCTTCGACTTGGCCGGCTTCTCGCGCGGGATCACGCAACTTTAATTTGTATTTTTCCAGTGACGCTGCAACGACGCTGCAACAACCGGCAGAGGTCTCAAGTGAGCAGGGTGTCTCGTAAAAAGAAATGGAGCTGGAAAACCCTACACAGACTTTAGCAGACTGGTTTAGAAATAATTTAATAGCCAGAAATATGCCTGCCCTGCCCTAATAAAGAAATATTTGGTTAACATGAAAGTGAATCCCGTTTGCAGCCAGAGAAGAAATGCAGGACAAATTAAACATTCTGGTTTTCTCCGAAAGTGCAACGATGATAGACAGACATCATTTGGACAAAATATAGAGCATATTAACCTCCTTTGCTCAGCCAAATGCCTTCCTGTTACGTCCTGTTATCACGGAGTTACAGGCGATAAACTATTTTTGATGGTCACAAGTTTACTTCATTAGCGTTTATTTTTATTTTTTTGATTATTAAAGAGTCTTTTTCATTTAAAGGCTTGACTTCGTGCTTATTCAGAAGAGCATTTAGTGCTCTCCCCAATCCCAGACGTTCACATTGCATGTTTGTTTGTAATGGATGCAACCGCGAGATACGCTTGTCATAGGCGCCGATACCGTGGGTGCTCCGTCTCTCGGGCACCCACTGCATGCATGTTTTGTATCGGGAAGGTATTCATTCTCAAAACGGTAAACTCTTCTTTTGTGTCCCTGACCAGGACTCAGTTGACCACATGGACATGGTCCCTGGGTACCTTCTGTTGGCTGCCTTCCTGAGTGTCACTGCTTGGAAAGGGAAAAACATTTGCCATACTACTTTGCCATACTACTATTAGTTATTACATTACATTACATTTGGCTGACGCATTTTAACAAAAGCAACTAACAACATGGTTAACAGTTTAAGCTTTATAAAGCAATTCTCTCAACACTTATAGGACCATTTTAAAAAGCTCTAGTACAATAAGAATAAGTGCATCAGTGAGTGCTGTTTTTTAAACAATCGAGAGTCAGTTCTAGTCAGGTGGAAAGTGCTAGGATCAGCAAGACTAGTTATTACTACTAACTAGTTACTAACCCCTTACCCTAAAGAAGTGAGAGAGCAGTTATGTTAGGATGGAATTAATAACTATAGTGATATGTCAATTAAATATAATTTGTGTTACAACCTGGTACATTAATGAAGTCAAATAGCACCATAGACCACCATCTACAGTTCTACATTGCTGCCTTGACATTAAAGAATTATAACTTGTGCAGCATTGCACTGTCTCTCC
This sequence comes from Alosa alosa, assembly GCF_017589495.1. Lineage (NCBI taxonomy): Eukaryota > Metazoa > Chordata > Actinopteri > Clupeiformes > Clupeidae > Alosa > Alosa alosa. The sequence continues at coordinate 2,749,757 of NC_063192.1, read as the reverse complement.
CTACAAGCTTTAAACTTGGCTTGACTCATTCCCATAGATAGGGGTACTGATTGATAGAGGTTTTGGGATACTATGTTATGTTTCCAAGCTGATATTCACTTTGAAAATGGGTTCTTTTTAGGTGAAGATTGTTTTTTTTTTCATGTTCTAGTTCTGTTCTCTTACACTGTACAATACATGTTCATTCTGACACTTCTGCAGACAGCCCATAAGTGTTGGCTTTCATTTGATACCATTTCTATGTATATGGTCCTTGTGGTTATGGAGATATTCAACATTTAGTGTTGGTATGTCATGTTGAGCAGGAAACCAACAAATTGGCCTGAAATTGCTTAAAGTCATACACACACACACAAAAAAAAATCAGCTTGACAACCACCTTAATGATCATGCTTGCACATAAATTGGATTATATTGCACATTTGCCCAAAATTACAGTAGGTAACATGGAAGAAAATTTTAGCACTTTGGGGAAAAAATCCGCTTTTACCACTTACAAGAATATAGTGTTAAAATGGACAAAAAAACATTTTCTAAGCTGACAACCTGGCTAGAACACATGTTAAGGGGTTAAATATTAATACTGGATAGGTTGTATGCTTGTACCAAAAAGTGTCCGACAGAGTTTTAATATCAGTTTTGGCTCCCTGACTACTAGGGGGAAGCGAGACTGCCACCATTCAACCCAAAAAAGTCATATAACCATTCCAATGACTCTGAAGCTGTTAGATGAAGGTAAAAAACGTGCATATTAAGCTAAAAAACCTGCATAGTGTGCCTTTAATGCACCTACTATCTTTCTGCCCCAGATGCCGCTGAATATATCGCCAGCCAGCCAGAGACCCCAGCCGGGGTCCTCCTCAATCGAGATCAACTCTCCGGTGTGGGGCCCTCGCTGAGGATTATCCTCCCAGCCAACACCATCCGATCCCCACAGTCTCAGCTGCTCAGCAGGCGAGGCAAACAGTCACAGAGCCGAGTCGGCCTGCCTCCGATGCCCCTCCACTTAGGCCTACCCCCATCCCCCCTTTGCTTTCCCCAACAACTCTAATAATAGGGGATTCCATAATTAAAGCTGCCCGTTTTTCTAATGCAATTAATATCTGCCTTCCTGGCGCCACCGTCCTTATCGTGCTTGAAAAATTAACTGAGCTACTCCCTTCGCTCCCGACCTCCATCAGAATTATTGTTCATGTAGGAACTATTGACTGTGCTATTAATCCATCGGAGTTCGTGAAAAGGGATTTTAAGGTCCTTTTTGACTTTCTGAAGCAAAGTGGAAAGACAGTTTTTATTTCGGGACCTACGCCAACACTGGGCCGTGGTGACTGGCGCTTCAGTAGGATCCTTAACCTGCACACGTGGCTCCTGTCAGCCTCCAAAGCACACACTCTGCACTTTATTGACAACTTTGATCTGCTCTGGAATCAAGCTGTGCTCTATAAGGGCGATGGCGTCCACCTAAACTCTGTAGGTTCCCGAAAGCTCGTAGCTAATATTTTACAGACTGTACTTTCAACACACGATGCGTCACGCGTGTGTGATTGACTAGGCCTACCTGCTCCCAGCGCACCGGAACCTGACCCATCCCCCCGGGTTGGCATTCCGGTTGATAAGGCCGCTAGCTCCCCCTACAGTTTCGCTCAGAGACACGTTCCCTTATTGTCAAACATCCCCGTGATGATCGGGCACAGAATGACTATAATGCGCACAGTTCGCAAAGTAAATCCCTCAAACCTGCTCCCCACATCACTTCAACTGCAAAAGAACTCACAAGAACCGGCCCCGGCTTGCACTGTGAAGCTAGCCCTTCTGAATGTTAGATCACTTGTAAACAAGTCATTTTTGATAAATGATCTCATCTCCACACATGATCTTGATTTTCTACTATTAACTGAAACATGGTTAAATGAAGCAAATAGTGTTGCCACCCTTATTGAATCCGCTCCTCCTAACTATGATTCTCTGTCCTCTTCTAGAGAATCAAAAAAGGGGGAGGCTTAGCCACAATATTCAAAACTTTGTTTCAATGTAAACAAAAATGTCAGGGTAAATTTTCATCATTTGAGTATATGTGTGTCCTAATTAAGGGTTCCCCTCAGATTCTTACAGTGACAATCTATAGACCCCCCAAACAGTCTGAAAGAGCTTTTATAGATGAATTTAGTGATCTCCTGTCAATCATATGTGTTGAATTTGACTGTCTAATCATTTCAGGAGATTTTAATTTGCACATGGACAACTCAAACAACATATATACCAAGGATTTCCTTGCTCTATTGGACACTTTTAGTCTTACCCAGCATGTTCAAGGCCCCACACACTCGCATGGTCACACTCTTGACCTTATCATCAACAAAGGGTCTTAGTGCCTCAGTGACAATCAAAGACTTAGCCTTATCTGACCATTTCTGTTTCTCTATTTTTTGATATATCTATGTCCCCCTGCATTCAGAGCAGTTGCATTACGACTAGAAAGAGGATCATAAATGAATCCACAGCAGCTCTCTTTGAACAAGCTCTCATACAAATTCCAGATTGCCATAGCTCTTGTGATTCTGTGGATGATCTACTGGAACTTTTCAATACAAAAATGGAATCTATCATGAATGATGTTGCCCCTCTAAAACTTAAGTCAAGTACCAGTAAACAGAAAGCCCCATGGTTAAATAGTCCAACCGTTAAACTGAGAGTGTAGGAAAAGTGAAAGAAAATGGCGGAAAAATAAACTCCAAGTTAACCTCCAGATCCATAAAGATACACTCCGCAAATACAATTCTGAAGTAAGTAAGGCCAGGCAATCTTATTTCTCTGATCTAATAAACAACAACATAAATAATAATACCGTACATTATTCCTGACAGTTGGAAAGCTAACAGATCCTCCCTCCCAATTGCCCTCAGAACTGCTCTCAAGCAGATCATGTGATGACTTTGCCTCCTTCTTTAAATGCAAAATTGAGAACATCAGATCAAACATTGGATCTCAATTACAGTCTGCTCGTTGTCCTGAACTAGCCATCCCAAGAGATAACAAACCCCTCATGTCAGAGTTCAGTCTGATAGACACTTATACACTAGAAAAAACCTTAAAAAGCCTAAACTCCTCCACCTGCAGTATTGACACAATCCCTACCAACTTTTTCAAAAATATTTTTCATCTACTATCTGACAGTGTACTCCAAATTGTGAACTGGTCACTACAGTCAGGAATCTTCCCTGAATCCCTGAAAATGGCTGTTGTAAAGCCCCTGCTCAAAAAGAAAAGCCTAGACCCATCAGTATTAAATAACTACCGACCCGTATCCAACTTGCCCTTTATTGGGAAACTTATTGAGAAAGTGGTTTTCAGATCAACTAAACGATTTTTTAACAGAAAATTGCTGCCTTGATCCATTTCAGTCAGGCTTCCGGCCCAATCATAGTACAGAAACTGCTCTTATAAAGGTGCTAAATGACATACGTCTCAACACAGACTTTAGTGCTTGTATTACTGGACCTCAGTGCAGCCTTTGATACAATTGACCATAGCATACTCCTACACCGGCTGGAACACTGGGTTGGACTATCAGGCGGAGTGATCAACTGGCTGAAGTCCTATCTGCAGGAGAGAACTTTCTTTGTTGCCCTTGGTAATTACACCTCATCTCCAGCACCCTTGACGTCAGGTGTCCCCCAGGGGTCAATCATGGGGCCACTTCTTTTTAATCTCTACATGCTCCCACTGGGTCAGATTATTAAAAACACTCAGGTTTCGGATCACAGCTACGCAGATGACACGCAACTTTATTTAGCCCTGTTACCCACTGATACGGATCCCCTTGGCTCACTATGTGACTGCCTTGACCAAATAAATAGGTGGATGTCACTAAACTATTTGCAATTGAACAAAGAGAAGACCAAAGTAATTTTATTTGGGAGGAAGGATGAAAGACACAAAATGACTACACTTTTTAGAGCAAAAGGGCTTGAAGTTAAGACTAAAGTCAGAAACCTTGGAGTCATAATTGATAGTGACCTCAACTTTGATTATCACATGAGAGCTGTAACCAAGACATCATTTTAACACCTGAAAAACATTGCCAAGCTGAGAGACCTTATGTCCCAGTCTGACCTGGAAAAGCTTGTCCATGCTTTTATCTCAAGCCGGCAGGACTATTGCAACGGGCTCTTCACAGGACTTCCAAAAAAGACAATTAGACAGCTTCAATTAGTTCAAAACGCTGCAGCACGAGTCCTAACAAAGACAAGCAGAAGAGAACATATCACCCCCATACTTAAGTCCCTGCATTGGCTACCAGTTTCTTTTAGGATAGATTTTAAAGTACTGCTACTGGTTTTTAAAGCACTGCATGGGATGGGGCCAACACATATATCAGACATGTTTAAATTTTACATCCCCCACAGACCTCTTAGATCACAGAACAGCCAGGTATTATGCATACCTTCTACTCGCACCAAACAGGGTGAAGCTGCTTTCAGCTACCATGCAGTCCAGATATGGAACAAACTCCCTGAGCATATTAAGACTGCTCCAACTATTGCCACTTTTAAAACCCAATTGAAGACCACCCTCTTCTCTATGGCTTTTTCCTGTTTTTAATTTATTTGTATTGCTTTTATTGTTTTTTACTAATTCTACTATTTTATTGCTTTTTATTATTTTTACTTATTCTACTATTTTATTGCTTTTATTGTTTTTACTTATTTCACTACTGTGATATATTTGTGATATGTTTTATACCTGCTTACTTTTATTTGAGGTAATGCCCGAGCTATGTAAAGCACATTGTGTCTACCTGGGGTATGAAATGCGCTATATAAATAAATTGCCTTGCCTTGCCTACTATGTCTAGAGATAGAAGAACAGCAACTTTCCTTCCCCTTCTACCTCTAAGCTCCACCCGACTGAAATGTGCACAAAGTTTTTGTTCAAACTTTAAAAGGCCAACTGCAACATCCTCAATAAAATCATTAGCCTACTTGGGTGGGGAGCTAAAGCTATGCCATAGTCAGACTCAGAAATATTATATATTTAACAAAGTAGGCCTAAGTAACAAGTGTATACAAAGTTATACAAGTTAGGCTCAGAGTTACAAAATGTCATTTGTAATGTCATCTGCGCAACACATGTACTGTAATGTCATGCGCAGCTTCTCCACTCGCACGCATCCCACCGGGCCTGCTGTGCTGTATTGTGTAGCTCACGCATCCCACCGGGCCTGCTGTGCTGTATTGTGTAGCTCACGCATCCCACCGGGCCTGCTGTGCTGTATTGTGTAGCTCACGCATCCCACCGGGCCTGCTGTGCTGTATTGTGTAGCTTAAGTGCAATGTGAAGCTTGTAAAGAAAAAAATGAAAACAGGAGAAATAACTTGGAGCAAGTTTGGAGAAAAGTCGGAGGTATGCATTTGTCAGGTATGCTTTGTTGCGTGCATTAAGTGCGCACGATGTTCACCTATGACGGCAAAAAGACTTTAAGATGAACATGAAGCAGGCTTGCCATGGCAGAAATAATGATAGCCAGCATACACAGAGCGAGGCAAGCCCTCAAAGAAATGCATTGAGTTTTGCTGCAGGGACATAATTTTACATTGTAAGTGGCTTACGTTTCTTCATTCGGATTCATTTGCGATCCATTCCATTCTGAATAAACATTCCGAAAATAGTTCCAAATCTAAATTGGTCTAGTAAATCCCTTCGTTTTAATTTGCATTGATATTTGTACTCGATGTGAATGTACAGGTTACGAGAAATAATTATAAAAAATCTTGAGTTATTTGATTCACTTTTGCAACGACATGCTAGCTGGAATCGCTGGATTACAGCGACTAAGCTAAAGCTAACCAGGGTCGTTTCTAGATTAGGACAATGGCTGGGTCGGCTATAAAACGCTTTGGGTCACTCATCTAACTCTAGGGACTGCGGGGAGTGACCCAATTTCATCTAGGGGTGGCGTATTCCTTTAAGGGCAAGGCTTGGAGTTTGCCTTTGTCAAGTCCTGATACTTTCTTGACAGCTTGGACAACAGCATGACAATTTGCAGGTCTCACAGCATCTTCAACATTGTTTATGGAATATTCTTTACGCAGTGTCAGCAGAAGTCTTCCAACTTCGCGGAGCTTCTGTTGAATGCATTCATATTTGGTGGAATCCTGCCCATGTCTGTTAAAAAATGACTGGGCCAGCTGAAGAATGCAAAAGTCACTGCACACAGCAGCAGAGATCTCATCTCCACGGTCAACAGCTTCCGAATGTAACGGAATGACACGGGTGTTTATATAAACTCAAACCATACCATTTCAGTTACGTAAAAAAAAGGAGGAACAAGCAGACCAGAGGCGGAAATTATTCGTTCTACCATTTATTAATTTGGAATAATAGTAGTCTGGAAGCAGCTGTGGGAATAAATCATTGATATAATAATTTATTATTAAAGCAGATCAGTGCAACCGACACATAAAATAGCTACAGCTACAACAGAACTAGCAGTCTTCCAGCCAGGGATTTAGCCAAGGCTCCAGGAGCAGCGCTGCCTGTGAGGAAAAGGGTGGAGTGTCAACTACTCACCACTAGGGAACCTCGCAACACATGCAATCACTCAGGTGTTTCGTGGGTACGATCACGCCATGCACTACACTGCAAGTCTAGAAAATGTGGAGATCAAAGAGTAAGGTGCAACTACACACTAATGCACACACACAGTGAAGAGGAGGGCTAGCTACAAGAACACCCCCACCACCAGACAGCGCGCCACGCCAGGAGGCCTTAGCATCACAAACTAGGAAACAGTATCTACACATTTAAAAAGAGACTCACGCTACCAGTTGACCGGCCACAAACAGTACATACATACATGCGCTACAGTTGGGTTACAATCACCACCTCACGAGGGAGGAATCCAACGCAGATAAAAGCAAACAATTACACACAATTACACCCGGGCAAAACAGCAACCAGCTGATGGCACCCCTGCGCCGTCAATATCTACCCATACCGAATGCGGAAATGTGGAGGCTGCCAGGGAGTCATAGCGAATTCAGTGATCTCTAATGCCAGTAGATGCACACCGAGTGGGACCGCCATTCACCTCTGTGAAAGCGCTTTGCTTAGCATGCCATAGAGGGAAAATGTCCTGCAAGTGGAGGAACCAGGCTGACTTAAATAGCCTCAGTCTAACAAGCAATCAGCTCGTCCCTCCCCCTAGTCAAGGTTGCCTGCTTGACTAGGCTACTATGCAGTATTCCACTACACAAACATCCTGGGATATCTGTTGACGCATCACTGATTCTGACACTGATTCATGCCAAAGACAGAACCCTAGCTCTTCCTGACGCTGCGTCTTCCACTGGTTTATAATGACATTTTTGAGCATGTCGCCACTGGTCCCTATGGAGAAACATCGCCTGGCAATACATACAATGAACATAGTCTTCTCGTCCATCATTTTTCTTTGGTTTGCGTTTGACTTTCAGCAATCCAGTCCCACTTCGTAAAACTTCTTCATTATGTTTGTGGTTCCCTTTGTTCCGTAGTTTCTCCAGTAATCTTTTGCGTTCTTTTGAGTGGAGTGGCAGTGCCAAAATCTGAGCAACCTCTGCATTGTCTACATTTTTGCCTGTGGTTTTTCACAAATGCAACAGTAATTCTTCTTGATTACTGACGAAGATATTGTTGAGGACTAAATGGAGGCATCTTCCACAGCTTCCGTTGCGCTGCATAACAGATATGTCTTCTTCATTGTCATTGCTAACTTTGTTATTTACTGCTAATTGTTTGCGTTTGCTACTCGAGTTGGCCTGTTTAGGCAACAAAATAGTTTCCTCTGAAACGTCCGAAGAACTACAAGAATCTGGTATGTAATCAGCATCTGTCACCAAATGCAAACATTTGAACTTAAAACGTAAAAAAGAACACTTTAAGTGAAAGTGACACTAAAAGTACACTTTAGGAATAATTCCCCAAATACACTTACCAGTGATCAGTCAATCAGCAGTCAGTGATGTTATTGAACCAATCAGCTGCTTATAAAGGGGTAGGTAGATTCATTCAAATATTTGAAATCCTTGGAGAAAACCTCATACTGTCCATAGAAACCAATAGAAATGTATGGTGAGTAAACTGGAGTTTAAAGCAACACCAAAGAACTTTTCCTCTGTTGCACGCATGCTAATTGTTTATCCAGCACTGGCTTTGCAAATAACGATGTCAGACAAGGTAGAATATGTTGCATGATTTTATGAAAGTACGATGTATTGCGATATCAGATGCAAGTAAAATTCCATCGAACTACAGAACCGCTACCCGATCTGGCAAACGTACATAGTGCGGTTATATCCGATAAAGGGCCGCGAAGCGAATGCAGAAGTGCCGTTCACCCTGTTATGAGTTGATTAATCACTGAAACGATTTTGGAAACATTATTTTAAGGTACAAAAAACTCTTTGGTGTTGCTTTGAAATCCATTAGAAAATAGGCTTACATTTCTCAGGAATGCTACCACAGCTAATGTCTGACTACCCATAATCTTAGCACTGGATTTTAACAATGAAAAGTGTGCTTTTATCAGTGCAAGACACTTGTTGTACAGGGTGCCAATACTTTTGACCATGTCAGTGTGCAGTATTCACTTCCCACAGCAATGTGATGATGTTTTGTGTTGAATTTGGGGAAAATGATTGTTCTTTCAGTTGTGTTGTGTTATTGACAATATCCTGGTGAGGTTATTTTATCAAAAAAGATGAGAAGACAGTGATACCCATGATGAGTTCACATCCAACCTACAAGTCTGATGGGATCTAGTGTATACATGCCTATGGATGTATCTGTGTGTATACATTCACAGTGATCAGTGTGTGTAACAGTAAGGTATAGTAGCAAGTGTATAGCAGTCAGGTGAAGTTGTTATAAAGACAGCGTGTAGATACTTCAGGGTCTGTGTCCACCAAAGAAGCTATTTACACAGAGAGCGCTCAAAAACTCATTTTCTGAGCACTTTGTTCTAGTCTTTACTGTTGCTAGGTTGCCAAAACTGTCTGTCAGTACGTAATTTCTAGAATGTTGCGTAATGCTAACTAACTAGTCAACTAGCTAACTGAAAAGGCAGCAATCATTCAGCCCAGCACTGTTCTAAAAATTGAACGGATTTCAACTTGTAGCGTTCTGAGCGCTGCAGTAAAAAGACATCTACACCAACGGCTTTTTTTCTTCTGAAGGCGCTAATCGCTGTAAACTTTGAAACTCAGAGGATTTCTATTTAAAAATAGGTGCTGCCAGCGCAAAAAGAAAAATGCATTTGGTGGACACAGGACCTTATAACACACATTGACAGTCATCAGTTGTAAAGTATCTAGACGCTGTCTTCACAACACACATTGTGTTACGTAAGACACAGGAGAAGATCGGAGGCAGGTAAGTATTGTGAAGTTGAAGGTCTTTAATTCTCTCCGCAAACTTGGACATTCAAAACCAAGGAGATTTCAGCAAACAAAAACCAAAACGCATACAAACAAAGCTCTAGAGAAACAAAGCATCTTCCAACGAGACCAGACAAAGAATGCAAGTTTGAGTCCAACTTAAATAGCTTGGCTAACAAGGATTCAGTTCAGCTGGGGAGTGGCCTTCAGGTGTGGAGGATAATTGGAATGCAGATGAGGGTAAGTGGATCATGGAACCAATTAGAAAACAGGGGAATTGGATCTGATTGATGATTGCTGTTGTGGTTGCTGTGATGAGGTAAGCAAGGGGTTTCGTGGAGTCGTGACACATTGACTGTCCACAGTGTGTGTAACAGTAAGGTGTAGGTGCTGTGCAGACAACTTATAGATACTGTACAACACATATTGACAGTCATCAGTGTGTGTAACAGTCCAATATAGCAGTTAGAGTGAAGCAGTCAGGTATAGCAGTCAGGTGAAGGTGTTATTTGGATAGTATCTACATTTTTCTGAACTTCTGAACAGTTTCTGATTAAGCAACACCTTCCCTAAATATGTAATCAGCTGTGAAATGTCATACGTAGTTACACAACCCAAGTATGGTTATACAAAATAAAACGTGGCGATTTTCTAGGCAGATAAAAAATAATATATTAATATATATAATATATTATAACTATAATGTATGGTGGAATTGCACTTGGGAGCACTTTAACGTCAGCGCAATGTCATCACTCCTGAAACATGACGGCACCGTATACCTAGCAGCAAGCAGAAGGTATATAGTGCCGCCATGTTTTAGGAGTGATGATATCAAGTAGTGATGGACTCGCAAGTGCTTATAAGATATTGCAAAAAATGACAAACATAGAATATAAAGCAAAAGAAAAATGGAGAAATGAGCTATCTGTAAACATATCAGATGAGGCCTGGAGCGACTCTTCAAAAGAAAACTGTAAAACAACACAGTCAAAACACTGGAAAGAGTTTGCATGGAAAATAAGACAGAGGTACTTCACTACACCTGACCAATGTGGAAAATCACAGCTTAGGAACAGCTTGTTGGAGAGGATGTGGTGAAGGTAAGGCAAATCACACTCACATTTTTTTCTCATGTCGCAAAGTACTGTAAACTTTTTAGTATCTTAAGATTAACGGCACTTAAGCAACTCAGAAGGCTACAACCAAAAAAACCTGTACTACTTTCATGGCACTGGCGGACCGTCAGGGCCTTCAAGGCCTTCTCTGAAGGCCTAACTATTTTCAAACGAATAAAAAATAATAGTGTCTTTAATAACATTTTACTTTACCATTTATTATTCACTTCTTTTTCTCCTTCCCGATCGTTCTTGACTAGGCTAAACATATCCTACCGCTGTCCGCTATATTTGATTGACAGATTGTGTGAACAAATAGTGAGGGCGTGCGATACATTTTTATCGAATCGCGTGTCTTCCCTTGTTAAGGCCCGCCGCATCAGGCCTTCACAAGGAATCACTGCGTTTTCTGTACCTAAGCAACCATTAGAAATCAATGTTTGGATCCGGGTTGATTGATGGCTACATCTGATTGATTAGCCAATCAAATCGACCTATTATGGCGAGGAAGGCAGGTCTGACTGCAGCTGGGCCTGCAATGTTCTAAAAGAATACCCGGAACCGTTCATCACAAATTTTGACGCTATCTATTTGACTTGAGGAACTTCGTAAGCATCTTCTGTCAGTCAGACTGATATTCACTGGAAAAGTACATGTCACACTGACATGGTTTTGGTTATAGCTATGGACAGTAAATTGACCGTTTTTGTTTAAAAAATATATATTGATAAGCCTTCATTAAGCAAAATTATATCATGTAAAGTTACAGTGTCAACTGGACTACATGTTAGCAAGATGCACATAATGTCAGCTAGCTCTGCACGTAGCTGGTCAGTAGCCTATGCAGGAATTGGTAAGTTTTGTTTCATGTTTATTTGATAACATAGACTTGTAATACAGTACATGCTTGTAATCTGGGCCTTTTCTTTATAAAAAGTGTTTTTGTGCTGCTTGCAAACCGCAGTGCTTGGTTACTATACTAGATTTTATGCTAGCTTGAAGTTGTGTGTGAGTTGATGTGACTTTGGTGAAGCTGTCTGGATCGGCATCTATGTGAAAATTGTCATTTGCCTTGGTTTCCTGCCCTGCTATAGTCTGACTATTTATATATCTGTGTTTTGTGGACATTATTGGTGAAATCAATGGCGTGGCCATCAGACATTATGAAATAGGCAACAAGCAGTAGTAGCAGCATAGGGCAATTGTCAGATTAAACTATTAAATGAACACATCATTGTAGACCTGTGGCAGTGCCATATGTGCGTGCAAGTCATGAACATAAGTTAGGCAACCGATAGCCTAAATATTTCAAAATAGTCTGCACAAACCCATACTTGAGCGCACTTGGTGTTCACTTTCAAGATGGACTAAATTGCACGTCTTCACCAGACAGTAGCAGGCAGCAGATTAAATTAATGAATATGGGTGATAAGTAAGTAGCCTAGCAGCCTATTCACTTTGCTGCTGATAAGGATGATGGTCGGGTGCTATTCGCCTAATAAAGATCTAAGTAATGTGGAATTCGGAACATTAATTGTTTGTCTAACGAAGATTCTAGAGTGGTAGGCCTACACAGATTTGCGTGAGAAAGAGAAAACTTTTCCCCCCATTGTGAAATGCTGGGAAATTGCACATTTTAACGCTGAAATGCAAAAAATCCCCCCCGGAACGCCCCCCTATTTTTATTTTTTGTCAAAAAATAGTCATCATTAAAGGCCTAACCACTGAACGCACGGTCCGCCACTGTTTCATGGTACAATACAATAGAAAAAGTTTTGGAAATGGAAAAAATGAAACTGTTCAGAAACACCGAAAAAAACGTATCCAGAACACGTACTCAACAAAATAAATAACTACATGTGTATGATAGACCTGCCTCTACAATGACACTCATATACTGACACTCATGCACACATGCATACAGCTCGATAAAATCCAATATGGCGGAAAATCCATCATGGTGGAAAATGACGTCATAGGGTGCGTTGAACTCGGCTTGGTCCAAGGATTACAACGATACCACATTTTTGACAATCGGCCATACGGGTCAAAAGTTACGTGCGTGAACGCACATCCAACTTTGGCCTGTTGGTGGCGCTAGAGTGCTTGAGTTGCCATCATGAAACTTGGTGACATTAATCATGGTACTGTCCCTAATAAGTGTGCCAAATTTCACAACTTTTTACCAGACGGTTCTATGGGCTGCCATTGACTTCCATGGCGGAAGAAAGTATAATAATAAGAAATCATAGAATCACAATGGGTGCCTTCGCAGCTTCGCTGCTTGGCCCCCAATCATAGAATCACAATGGGTGCCTTCGCTGCTTGGCCCCCAAAAAGAAAATGGATGTTTAAACCGAACCGTGGTTGAAAAACCGAGGTACTGTATGAAACAAACTGTGGTTTTGGTGTATTGTTACACCCCTACAGTGTTAAAGTCTCATTTGACTGTGGAAATAAATAAAGAGTTTACACTCTGGTCTTAAGGAGAGTTACCTGGACTTCATTTCAGTTTGGCAGTCAGGTCAGAGGCGGTTGGAGTTTCTTACCCTGTGTGTGTGTGTGTGTATTGTGGCTCTCACTCACAACTTCAACTCCCAGTAGGCCTCTACCATCATAATAGCTAAGAGTTCAGTTTGACCCACATTCAGAAGCACAGTACTCTAGAGGATTCTTGTGTGTGTGGTTGTGTTTGAGGGCGTGTGTATGTACTTGAGTGTGTGTGTGTGACTTACCAGAGACACAAGCTCCATGAGTCTGCTGTTCTCCAGCTTTCCCTAGAGGGTGATAGGATTGTTGTTCACACTGATGTATGGAGGAGCATGACGCGCACACACACTCTCTCTCTCTCTCTCTCTCTCTCTCTCTCTCTCTCTCTCTCTCTCTCACACACACGCACATACACACACAGAACAAAGAGAGGCAAGACCCAAGGTGATTAGAAAGCACTATCGCTGGAAAGGCTAGCTCTGCAGTGCCTGCAAAACAAGAAAGTGTGTTATTTCTTCTGTCGTTTTCTCTATATCACCCCCCTCCTACCTTCATACCTCTTCCTGTCTCTTGTTCTTTCTCTCTCTCCTCTGTATCCCCCTCTTCTATCTTCATACCTCTTCTTGCCTCTTGTTCTCTCTCTCCTCTCCATCCCCCTCTCCCCCTTATCTCCTCTCTCTCTCGTTCTCTCCCTCTACATATTTCCTCCCTGTGCTCTCTATCCCCCTCTCTCCATATTTCCTCTGCTCTCCTTTCAATTAGTCATTCTCTCCCTCTATCTCTATTTCCTTTGCAGGCTTTTTTTGGCAGCTGTAAATCATATTGTGTGTTTGTGTGTGTGTGTGTTGTGCTTTGTTAAGAGCAGTTTCAGCAGTGAAAATAAGACAGCCTCTTAGAAGGAGAGTGCAAGTTTGTGTCGTCAGATAGCAGAAAGGGGTGCAAAGTGGCATTCGAAACTACCGTTGACGTTGGGGAGCTCTGCAGTCTCTCAGAGCATCAAGCTGTCTCTGTCGGGGGTCCACCGAGTTGCTGATCTGAGGCAAGACGCAGCTGTGCGCCATGTCATTGCCATTGGACTGAGTTGGACTAAGTTAAAGAGGCACTATGCAACAATTTTAGCAAAGATTACCTTAATTATGCAGATTGAGAGTCGTTCTGATGGTTCTACAACACTTTTTGGGTCGTTTGGTGGGTGCTTCGTCTCCCCCTAGTGTTTCTCCGCGGAAAAACCGAATGTGCAACTTTCTGGTCCCGGACCGAAGAAATCCGGATGTGACTCGGCGGAAGGCCTCAAAAATGTATAAGATTGTAGTTTCTAAGAAGACTGCAAAAAGGACTCCGACTTGGCTTTGTTGCTGCTGAAATTGTAAGTAGCCTACCCTTGGGTGAACTTCGTTTTTTGTAATGTGGTTTGTTAGTCTCTTGAACAATGTGTTTGCTCGACCGTTTTATTGTGTGCCCTGTATGTGTTTAGCTTGGTTTCTTGATGGCTAGCTCGCTAGCTAGTGGGGGTTTAGCGTAGCAGTCACTTGCTACCGAAGCTGCAGGGGGAGCTATGTCGTGAAAAATGCGAGTCAAAATCAGGCGGAAACCCCAGAAACAGCGAAGGAATAACCAGACTTGCATAGGGCTTCTTTAACACAGACTTTCTTTTATTTTCATTTTTTATTTATTTATTTTATTACTTGTTCATTTTTGTTTGTTGTCTGTCTTGTATGTCTAGCGTTAGGTGTCTCGGGTACGCTGGCGATTACGCCGCTCCATCAGGCATCTTTTTTGTGCGTCAATTGTTATTTTGTAAATTTGTTTGTTTGTCTTGATGTTGCGGGAACGCTGGTGACTATACGCTGCTCCGTCCGGCATGTTTTGTCTTTTTGTTGTGTCTTTTTTGTGGAGCGCTTTGTGTTGCACTCTGTGTGTTCGAACCTAGCTAGTTTCAAGCCCAAAGAGAGGGATTTTGAAGTCAATGCATTCAGGAAACTTCAGCTGAGGGTGGCTAATCTTTTTTTTTTTTTCGTCAGGATACGTTAACAAGTTGCTAGTAACATGATCTTGAAGTAACCTGGAATTAAAAGAAGAAAATAAGCATAGAATTACATTTCATTGGCATTTATCGTAGACACGAAATGGCAAAAAGAAAAAGTAGACCTTTTACAAGGTCAGGGAAGATCAGGAAACTAGATGGTGAAAAGAAATCGCCTGTAACCCCAATCGAAGATGACGATGGGGATGATGGACACGAAGGGAGTTCCAGCCAGATAGTGCTAAACCATGCTCAACTCAACACCGCCGGTAAGTTTCTTAACTTTCATTCTTATTACCCTGTTATTAATGCATCCATCTTATTGTCTTAACTTTAGTTGCTAGCGTTAGCTTTTCCCCCTGAAGTTTATAATAACTTGTCAAATGTGCATGGCTATCTTATCACATCTGGTGTAGCTAGCAAGGGTAGTGAAAGCTTGTAGGATGACTTAGAGCAGCTTACACACAGGTCATTAACACACATTTTTAGAGCAGCACTCCGAGGGATGCAGATAGTTTTGGAGAGGCAAACATTTAAGAAATGCTTTTCAGCATGTAGCCTACAATGTAAACATTCACAGTTGTTGAATCCTATATGGCATCAAAGGGCAGAACTGACTACTAACTTTGTGTATTATGTGTAGTCTGTCAAAATCTTCAAATAGCCTACAGTATTATGTTTATTACTGGCATTTATTGTGGTTATAGGCCTACTGCCTATATTTTGGTGAACAACAGCATACTGCATAGTGAACAAAAGTATAACAAACCATGAATATAGTAATTGATGTGCTTTTAAAAAAGAAACCTAGCATGCTCTACCTAATATTTATCTATCAAGGATAGTGGCCTTTTTGCCGGATTCACGTCTACAGACAGTTGTTCAGCTGCGTTCTAAAGAATGTTGTATTTAAGTTCTGTGAGTTTGGTGGAGTTTGTTTCTCATCATTTGCCAATGAAAACGGGAAAAATACATTTAAAGACCCAGGTGAAGTGTCTTCTCTTATGTTGGCAGGTAGCCATATAATAAGCGGGGCCGGGTCGCCCTGTCTGGGCTTATTTTTTCGATAGTGACTGGCATTCTATACATTATCCCTTACACAGTAGAGCCCTTTGAAGACTCCATCGATAATATCAAATATCAAGTATAACTTGTTTTTCATGTTGTCACCATGTTGGTCTTGTCTTGAGGCTGGACACACATACACCTTTGTACCTGTGCTGTACCTGACAAAGTTTATGTGAGCACTGAAGCTTCTCACTTAAACTTCACTTGATTAAACTTTCCCGTCCCCTTTTCTTATTGTTTTTTTCCAGACAAGATATGCCATACCACAACTTCTGACCACACCACTTCATCTGAGTCATCATCTGAGTCCTCTTCCACCAGTAATTACAGTGCATGAAAATGCACTGTTCTGTTATCTGAAGTCTTCTTCTTCTTCTTCTTCTTCTTCTTCCCACCAAATTTCTGCGTCTAATTCAGCTTCAACCGTTTAACGTAGAAACTTCGTTCAAACTTTGTAACGTAGGTCTTGAAAAGGAGACTTGAGGAATGTATTTTTCACTTTTTTGTAAACTTTATACTTTTTGAGATATTAATAAAAAACTAGAAAATGTAATTTCGAGGAAATTACCAGTGCATGAAAATATAAACATACTGTATATTAACATAAAATGCAGAAGTAGTTTAAATAGTTAAATTATTTAATAGTGAATTATTGTAGTGAGGACATTTATTTTGAAACAGTTGTGGGCAGAGGAAATAGTAGTCTTAAGAGAGCCAGATTGTATGCTTAAAGCCTGAGACAGAGTATATAGTTTAAAAGTTGAATGTAGATAGTGTAATGGATGTTGATAGACAGAAAATTGAATGGATGTTGATAGGCAGATTGTTTAATGGATGTTGATGGATAGTTTAATGGGTGGATGAGTGAATGGTTTGAAGAGGATGAATGGATAGAAAGTTGGATGGAATGTGCCTTATATCCTTGTAGAATGGAGAGACACAGAGAGAGTTGGCCTAGTTAAGCAGAAAGCAGTTGATACAGATGCAATCAGTTTAACTGGCCCTTTGATGGGTCCTAATAGTGAGCAGCTGGAAGTTGATACAGGTGCAAATCAAGTTAATTAGTCCATTGTGATGTCATAGTGCTAATGCAAAGTCTATGGGGAAAAATAAGCATGTTTTTTATTAATATCTCAAAAAGTATAAAGTTTGCAAAAGTGAAAAATACATTCCATCCCATACGTGTCCTTTTCAAGACCTACGTTACAAAGTTTGAACGGAGTTTCTACGTTAAACGGTTAAAGCTGAATTAGACGCAGAAATTTGGTGGGAAGAATAATAATAAGAAGAAGAAGACTTCGGATAACAGAACTAGGGCTGAAACGATTCATCGAGTTACTCAAATAACTCGATTACAAAAATTACTCGAGGCAGGGTTCCCTGCCTTGAAGCCTCGTTAAATTCCTATGACGCGCACTATATGCCAAGAGGGATCTGATTGTTCCACACGGACCGTTGTTCAGGAAGCACACCACTAGCGTGAATCGCGGATACATTCTGAATTTAGCTGGCGCGATGGCGGAGTCAAGATGTCCATAAATGGCAGAGAATGTCTAAAGTTTTCAAGTAAAGTTTTGGGATCATTACATACTCAAAAAGGAAAAGAACAAGCATCTGAACCGAAAACATCCACTCCATGCTGTTTCACCAAGCGTCAATAAAGTAGGCCATCTATCAATCTATCTAGCCTATCTATCATCTACGTAGCCTATAGCCTACATTGATGTTGGCTGATTTTAATTACATACTGTATTTGTAGCGATGTCGTGATATAATGTTTAGCTTTGTTTTTAAGTAGTAACCTTATTCACGTTCAATTGCAAGACAGTATGCCTAAAAAAGAACCCCTTATACACACATGCATGCACCCTCATCTTCCCTCACGCACCGCACACGTGCACACATACACACACACAGGTTGCTAGGTTACCATAGCAAATAGGCTCACCCCAGAAATGATTTTTTAGTAGCCTAATAGTAAAATTATTTGTTAGTAGCCTAATGGTAAATGCTGCAGGTGTAGAAATCTACATAAAACAGATATTTACTTTGATGTCAGGTCTAGATTACAGCATAAAACTTGTTGTGCATATTAATACATTAAATTGCTTTCCCTCTTTTCCCTCCGAGCACTTCACAACATAGCTGGGCGAACAAAGCTGTCCATACTAAGTCATGCACAAGAGGCTGCAATTTTACAGAGAGCATTTTGAACATTATTTAATTGTTGGCACTGGCACTTATAAACACTAAATGGGTAAATTGCAATAAATGGGCTTAGTTTTGTAGCCTGATGTTGGAGTTAGAATAAATACCTCTGTGCCAATTGCTTGATCATTTTACAGCCATGTCATTTTCGTTATGCATTATTTGTTTTGGTTGTTTTAAAATGCAAAAAAATATCCGATTAATCGATCGATAAAGTGCTAGATTAATCGATTACAAAAAGAATCGATAGCTGCAGCCCTAAACAGAACAGTGCATTTTCATGCACTGTAACAAGCTTATTTTTCCCCATAGACTTTGTATGGGGACTATGACATCATAATGGGCTAATTAACTTGATTTGCACCTGTATCAACTTCCAGCTGCTCAACTAGGTCCCATCAAAAAGCTAGTTAAACTGATTGCACCTGTATCAACTGCTTTCTGCTCAATTAGGCCAACTCTCTCTGTGTATCTCCATTCTACAAGATTATAAGGTACATTCCATCCAACTTTCTATCCATTCATCCTCTTCAAACCATTCACTCATCTACCCATTAAACTATCCCATCAACATCCATTAAACAATCTGCCTATCAACATCCATTACACTATCTCCATTTAACTTTTAAACTGTATACTCTGTCTCAGGCTTTAAACATACAATCTGGCTCTACAGATCCTGTTCAACTATTTCCTCTGCCCACAACTGTTTCAAAATAAATGTCCTCACTACAATAATTCACTATTAAATAATTTAACTATTTAAACTACTCAACTATTTAACTGTTCAGCCATTTCAACTGTCAGTTGTTATCAACTATGACTTCTGCCAACTGTTCTCAAATAAAAGTTTGTTTTGCATTTTATGTTAATATACAGTATGTTTATATTTTCATGCACTGGTAATTTCCTCGAAATTACATTTTCTAGTTCTTCTTCCTCCAATTCTTCATTGTCATCAGACGAATAAAGTCATTAGAAAAGGCGTTACAAAAAAAAGCATACAAGGAAAGACAAAAGGCATCGGAAGGAAAAGAAGTCAGCAAAAGCAAGGCATCGCAAAAAGCACAAGAAGGAATAGAAGTACGCAAAACCTGAATGTGGACAAAGACGTGAGTCATAAGTGAGGGCTCCTGTTTACAAAAAGAAGTTTTGATTAATGTTGATCCAAAATCTTCAAAACAAAGTTATGGGTGATGCATGTTAATGGCAACAATATTTTGTCTCATCTCACAGTCCAGTTAATCTCTATTTGTTTTATTCGTTACTGATGCAGCTTCCAGTCCAAAAGACATCGTTG
The DNA here is from genome assembly GCF_017589495.1 of Alosa alosa. Lineage (NCBI taxonomy): Eukaryota > Metazoa > Chordata > Actinopteri > Clupeiformes > Clupeidae > Alosa > Alosa alosa. The sequence goes on along the minus strand of NC_063192.1, from coordinate 2,730,134 downwards.
CAAGGTACAAGAAGGTTCTGCGGGCTTACAACCATGAAAAAAAAAAACTTGGGGAAGCGTGTACCATTGCTGGTGTTACAGAGCTGACCGTTCGATCAAAAGCAGCGATCCCAGAGTTGGCTATAGCTTCACCAGAAAAATTTGAGGAGCTATTGGCAGGCTACAACAAAAGAGGAAAAATTTCAGATTTTCTAAGTAAATGTGAAGACCTTATTGAGAATGATACACAGGTCAGAGCTGAGATAGCAAAACTCAAAAATGAGGGCAATCTCATACCCTACATTAAAAGGGAGCCGAAGTAAGCCCCCCACCAACCAGCCTCTTATGTTTAAGCAGTGTTTGTTCATGTTGCATTCATGTTTACTGTATGGACTGTATGTCTGAAGAGGCAGCAGAAGTAAGTGCCCCTCGCACCACCACCCTGTTTTGTTTACGCTGTGGTGTTGCAATGAAGGATTGATAGCCTTTTAAGCTATTATGTTTTTTGTTTGATTTGTATTTGCTTATTGTCCTGCTCTCATGGATCAGAAGTTTTGATTTCAATAAATATGTCTTGATATTAAAACCAATTGTGATGTATGACAATGCTTTACAATGTGTTTAGCATCAGTAGGTAATTACAATGTATGTAAAGTGTTATTGTTTTCATTATCACTATTGTCATTTAACAATATTTGACTATAATTGGCAAAGTCATAAGTTAAGTACTTGCTGAACTATGAACACCAGTTACAACAGTTCAATGTGTTTATACATTGTTTGCTCCAGGTATATCCCATCAGTTTGTAATACATCATTTTTAGATAATTTACAAATTGTTCATTAACATATAAAAGACTAAGATGCAACTTCATAATAGCCACAAAAAAAAATTGTTTGATGCAATCATTTCCCATCAATTAACTATAAAATGTACATTTTTAGATAGTTTACAAATGATTTACTACCAAATAAAAGACTACGACCCAACTTTATTATAGCCATCTGATAAACAAATATTGTAATTGTTTTTCTAACTAACTGTTAATCAATAGAACATCATTTATAGTTCAATAGTTAATCAACCTATGTAATATGCATAGGCGTTATGTATATGGCTATGTAAAGGCCTACAATCAACATTATAATCATTAACAATAACTCAATATATCATTATTAATAATACAATATTTGCAATAATAATGTATCTTATTAATATAAATTAAATTGAAATCAAGTTATTACTAAACAGATCTTTTTTAGTATGTTATATATAAATTAATTGTTTATTTTTGCATAAGCTGATAATAAATAGTATTAGTAGTGGTGTTAATAGTGATAATAGTAATCATTGATTGTTATCTACAAATGATTAATTTATGATTATTAAGTGATTAAATATTTCATTATAGTTGCAAAATAAAGCATCAATTAACCATTTATAACGGATGGTTATTATAAAGTGCTACCATTTCTCTAATTACTTATAAATTCTAGTTTGTTCCTTGCCTTTGTGTACGGCTTTTTCTTAGCGTGTTCAATACTTTTTCCCTGTGCCATTCCACTTTTTTACTCATAACTGTACTTTTTCAGACAATAATGTTTGGATTTTTATACATGTGTGGATTACCTAAGTTAATACTAATGTCCAGTGAAAATTTCATGTGACTAGCCTCACTGGAAGTATATTTACTGAAAAAAATGTTGACATGTTCAATACTTATTTCCCCCGCTGTATGTTTTCTATGTCATTAGATAAAATAAATAAATGTTTAAAAAACAAAGTCGAGGACAATCTTTCTGGGATCAAGTGTTGACGTGACCTGAGCTAGCAGGATAGTTACCAAGGAGCTCTTTCCAGATGTAAAAGTTTGCCATGGTTGCGTAGCCTACTATGCGTAGCCTATTTGCGTCAGCGCAAAGTGGTTCTCTCTGTGTGTGTGTGTCTGCGTCTGCATGAGGCTATGTTCAATTCAACTCCGGTCAATAGCACCGCATTCACGCCACTTCATGATTAGATTAACGTCATCAGACAGGCTGTAAAAGTGTATGCAGGAATTTCTCGCATTATGATGTCTAGAGTTGCGGGACTTGAACAAATTATGAGCAATACCCGCAATCCCGCAGTGAAATTTAAGCCCTGGATTCTGAGAAAGAGATGGGGGTAAGGAAGAAAGAGAGAGAGAGACGGGGGAAGAAAGAGTGATTCTGAGTGACAGGGGGAAGAGGTAGAAAAGAGAGTGAGAGAGGAAAGGGGGAAGAGGTAGAAAAGAGAGTGAGAGAGGGCTGATAAGCCAAGCCCTAAGTGGCCCTGATTTCACTGGACCCCTGTGGTGTAATTGCACATGGCTGTAATTGCCATATCTAAGACGCTATGGCTGTGCTCCGTAAGATCCTCTGGAATGTGTGTGTGTGTGTGAGAGAGAGAGAGAGAGAGTGTGTGCCACACTGATTTTTACAAAATTCTTGCAAAATTACACTGCTGCCTGGAATGCCTCCGGCTTTTCACTCTGGAGCTCCTGCTGCTCACTGCAGTGTGTGTGTGTGTGTGTGTGCACATGGATTTGTATGTGTGTGTGTCCGTGGAACATCCAGTAATTTCCGATATCAATGAAACATTGATGTAGCACTACAATAACAGTGGTCATTGTCGTAACACATAACGATTAATACATGGTACACTTCTAACATCTGCCCTCCAAGTTGGACCCAGTCTACAAAGCCCTTGCCAGAGAGATGTATTTCGGTATAATGGTTTGGTATAAACGTTTAAGTTTACGTTAATGTTACAAAACATTTGGCCCCAAGTTTACGTTAAAGTGCTGTTGAAGTTTCACAGTGAGTGTGTCATGCTGTAGCAGTGCAGTGGAAACAGGTTTATTTTGTTTGTTTGTTTATCATGCTGTAACAGGGACAATGTTGTGTGAAGTGCAGTGGAAACATGTTTGTTTAAGTGAAAAAACAGGTTTGTTTGAGTACCTCAAGACTCCCTAGGAAAGCTATAAATAACCGGCAGATGTCTAATAAGCACAGTCACGGTCGCACAGGCTGCTAGGATGGCACAGAGTTGTCCCTCAGGCAGACCAGATACCCTCAGCAGAGTTGTCCCTCAGACAGACCAGATACCCTCAGCAGAGTTGTCCCTCAGACAGACCAGATACCCCCAGCAGAGTTGCCCCTCAGGCAGACCAGATACCCCCAGCAGAGTTGCCCCTCGGGCAGACCAGATACCCCCAGCAGAGTTGCTCCCTCAAGTACCCCCACCTGGCCAGAGTTATCACCTCAGATACCCCCAGATGGGCAGAGATCACCTCAGATACCCCCAGCTGGGCAGATCCTCTGTCTGTGGTTCTTCACCATGCCTCCAGCTCCCTACCAGAACAGGACTTAAGAACAGGACTTATAGATCCCCACCTGCCCCCTGGGCCTGTGTGAGAGAAAGAGTGTGTGTGTGTGTGTGTTGATGTTCTGGGTAGAGGTATGATGCTGAAGGTTATGCTTCTCGGATGTCAAAGGCAAAGCCCTGGTGCAGCTTACGGTACATCCTTATAGATAGGGATCGCGCACACACACCTGCTACTGGATCTTCCAGTATACCCTTATAGACAAGAATCTATGTCCTGGAGAACACAAACACACACAAACAAACAAACACACACACACGTTACTGCAGCTTACAATACATCCTAATAGACAAGGATCAATGCCCCTAAGGACACATACACACACAGGACATATTTAAATAAAATATTGATTTTTTTTGGTGCAAAATAAGATGGCGTTTGTGGATGTCAGACCTGGCTAGGTTGTTGGCATTCTAACTCACAGACAAATACCTTACTGTAAACGCAACACAATAACATTCCTCACTAGAACCTTAAAGAACCACAGACAAGCTCTTCATTAAATAGCGTTTCATCTTTTATTCATGAATATTGGCTTTTATTTGAGTTTTTTCTCTTGTTCTGTTCTTATCTGTCACACAGAACATGGTCTTGTCAATCATAACCTCATCACACACACACACACGCTGAGAGCCTGACAGATAAGTCAATTACACTAGTAAGAGATCAGAGAACCTCACAGCTTTGCTAATCACTCCGTCATCTCTTTCATGTATGTGTGTGTGTGTGTGTGTGCAACGCGCATGTGTAATGTTCTTTGGTTCCTGCAGTCACATGTATCTATAGAGATATGAATCTCCAAGTGGGGAAGCACAGAGGCTTTGTGTTGACGGTCGGGGGGTTACCCCTGATGTTTTCCATCTACAACAGGGCTGCACAATCTGGGGCCCGCTGGCCAAATTCTGCCCGTCATCGATGTTTTTGTTGCCCACGCTCTTGTAAGAGTTTCATTCTGTCTCAACATTCTATTGACTCAAAGACTGGTTGCAGATCTAGCCACAGTTTCACATTGTTTTAGATGGAGCGATAGGGGAGGTGCTATTGAGCTTCTGTCAGCGCAGATCCATAGTTCTATCGTTCGGTTCCGTTGATGGACGGAGGTATGCCTCTGATGTTCTCCATTTAGAACGGCTCTGCTGTTAAATGTAGAGATATGCGCTTATCGTTCAGTTCCGTTGATGGACGTGGGTTTAACTCTAATGTTCTCCACCTTGAACGCCTCTGCTGCTGTCGCTTGGTGACGCCCTGGTATTGCCTCCTGTTAATGAGGGAGCAGTCATAAGATGGAGAGCAGATGCGTGTGTGTGTGTCTGTCTGTGTGTGTGTGTGTGAATATGTATCTGCGTGTGCGTGTATGTGACTTGAAAGAGGAGTTCTTATATGAATGTACTGAATTAAAGACAGTATGTTGATCTGGCTGCTCTCACAATGGTTGTGTGTGTGTGTGTGCAGCAGCAGGGCCGGCCGGAACAGCTGGTATGTGGTATTTAGAGTTCCACCGGTGTGTGTGTGTGTGTGTGTTGCGGCATGACTCACTGAGTTTGCTGAATGACTCACACATACTGCAGAAAGAAGCACTCTGGAATATTAAACCAATCAACACTTCCCCACCAACCTCCAGGCTGCCGCTCCACCTACACATGTGTGTGCGTGTGTGTTGTTTGTGTGTGTGTGTGTGTTTCATGTGTCTCTCTCTTGCCATCTCTCTCTGTATGCACACTGTGTATGTGTTAGTGTGTTTGCTGTCTGCAAGTGTGTGTGTCTGTCTGTCTGTCTGGGGAGCACATTAATTAAGAGTGTGTGTGTGTGTGTGTATCCAGCTGAGGGAGGTTATTAGTTGGGCCTGAGGGAAAGGTTACCAGACTCATCACCTGCCCTCTACTTTCTCCCGCATCACACACACACACGCTTAAAGACAGAGTGTGTGTGCTCACAAACACTTTATAAGGAGAGTGTGTGTGTGTAATAAGGAGAGTGTGTGTGCACTCCACAAACACACGTAATAAGGCAAGTAGGAGTTAGACTGTCCAGTCTAGTCTACTTATGCGTGCGTGATCAGGAGTGCTTCTGTTCCTCAGTGGGAAATGATGGGCCATCAGAGGGAGGTCACACACTTCTCTTCCTTCTCACTTGTTATTGGTCACACTCCAGTTCTGCCCTCTGTCTCACACACACTCTCTCTCACACACACACTCTCCCTCACACACACACACACACACTCTCCCTCTCTCTCTCACACACACACACCCTCTCCCACACTCTCTCTCGCACACACACACACACTCCCTTTCTCACACTCTCACACACACACTCTTTCCCTCTCTCTCACACACACTCTCTCCCTTTCTCTCTCACACACTCACTCTCTCTCTCACACACACACACTCTCCCTCTCTCTCAAACTCTCTCTCACACACACACTCTCCCTCTCTCTCTCTCCCTCACACACACACACACACACACACACTCTCTCTTGCTCCCTCACACTCTCACACACACACACTCTCCCTCTCTCTCACACACACTCTCTCACACACACACGAAAGGAAGACAACTACAGCATAACTCTCTGAGCCAGTTGTACGTACATTTGCGAACATAGCGTTATCAGCGTCATGGACAAACCGCAGATTGCGAACGCTGTCAGACCCAACTTTCCGTCGTATTTATCAAACTTGTGTAAACTGCGCCTTTCTCTGCCTTTCTCCGCCCATAAACGCAATTTACGAACGTCCACAACTGAACGGCAGAGCCTACATACAAGCGCATTTGAATTTTGAAGTTAACTGATGACAACATTAAAAAGAATCAAACGTTTATGAAATAATACCATACATGATAAGATGTCAACAAGCAGGGAGATAATGAAGATAAATAGTTCTACTCAAACTACTTGTGCACATAGGCTATGGAAGATTGGTCAGATCTAGCAAGTAGGAACGTTTAAGTGAATGACGTAAAAGTGAAAGTAAGACATTCAAAAGGCCAACGAAAGTTAAGGTTGCTTTTGATAGTACAAATACTTACAAAACTGGTGCTCTAAATAGCAATTCTGTCTTTGAAAGGTTCTCTTATTGACGCATTGAACTGCAATTTGGATTAACACGTGCTTTTACAAGACGGAAGTATTTAGGCGCAGAATAGACGTGCGCTTTCAGGAGCAGTCTTTGTACATACCGCGGAATAAATAATTAGGCACTCTTTACTCTTCCCCTCCCATCTTTTTACTCCAAACTCCCACTTTCCCCTGGATCCTCCCATGAATACATGCATGACACGAAAAACGCAATTAGCCTGTGTTCTAAATGTTCAGCTCCCGCGACAGGCAGTTTGTGCTTTTACATCATTGTGGCCTGTTTGTATCGTAACACCCCAATTATCACCTCTTTTGTTCAGAAATTCTAAAACAACGATGTTTTTTAACACTTCAAAATAACATTTGCTAAATGAACCTTACATTTTTCAGTAGCCATAGGTGTGTAGATTTGAACAAAATCTGGTTTGGTTCTTAACGGGAGCATTTACTGCCTGAAATATCCGTTTTTGTTTACCACGCTCAGCGTTATAGTGCTGGCCTGATGGGTCGCCTATTTTCACCGTTTCAACGGCACATGAGCGGTTAGACCGAAAGTTCTCGTCATGAAATTAAAATTCCACTGGAGCTCCAAGCGGTTGTGTACACGCAGCCTGTTTACAGCTCTTCGAGTCACGGTAAAATGTCATGTACATAGCTAATTTAGATACACCTATGGTGTGGGTGGTTGTGTTTCTTTATGAGTCCGCCGTCTTGGTTTGTATAGAAATGGATATTACAGTTTTTCTCGATCATTTTGATACCTGTGTCAACTCTGACATCACGTTCTTAAAACAGTTAACACCCGTGTCTGAACAAAAGCACTCTGGACAAAATGACACATTTTGCTTGCAAAAGGCTGTTACTCTCTCAAAAGCAAATCTTGCCTTCAAACACTACAACTTGTTGCCAATTCAAAAACACTCTTTAATCAATCATTACACACTTGACAACAAAATGCAAAATCTAGTTCTCAAAATTAGCATTTTTTGCTATATCTGTTCCATTACTTTCTCATTTTTCTGGTATAAGAAAAAAACTGTGAAAAGACAAAATGTACTGAATAAAAAAAAATATTTATTCATTCCTCCCAAGATGTAACTGTCATTGACATGTAAGACATACAGCAAACACCTAGCAAGATACTGTAATTTTTATCGAAATAGACCTACAGTAAACACCTTTTGTACTGTTTTCTCCACCAAATAGGCAATACAGTACTTTGTCTAAATGTGCATTAGATCCATACCTGCAAATAGCAACACAGAACAGAGATCTCTTATGGATAATGAATGATTGCTGATTGAAGAATTGTGCAAAGGAGTTTCACACAGGTGTATCAGAGATTCAGACTTATGCAAGGAATCTATACCACCTGTGAAAAGATGTTTTTCTTTTGTTTATCATGGGAAAACCAATAGAGTTTGGGGCTTTTGAATGACACCTGTGCTAACTGTTTTGCAAAAGGGTGTGAGAAATGTGTGAACCCAATGAAAATGTGTGAACACATTCGCAAGAGATGACTTCTGCTGTGCAAAGAAAGTAGTCATGAAGACCAAGTGGGTTCCAGTTTACTGTATTTAAGCAGGTAAAAGCAATCCAGAAAAACTGTAAGTGACACATCCACGCAAGGCGGCGGAAATACGGGACCGACGGCAATAGGGGGAGTTCCGATATATACTGTACCTCACAATGATTTTACACGCTCGTTCCGAAACAAATACGCCTGAAGTGGGCGCTAAAGTGTTAGTACATCTGGCCTTCTGTCTCTCCCTGTCACACACACACACACACACACACACACCTATCCCACGCATACTCCACCTGGTGTCCTTGAGCCCTCAGACTGAACAGCGTCATAATGAGGATGAATGACCTCCATTAGACAACCAGCAGCTGCCACCACACACACACACACACACACACACAGAGAGAGAGAGAGAGACACAGACAACAAATGAACTGCGAGTAAAGGGCTCAGTGTTTGTGTGTGTGTGTGTGTGTGTGTGTGTGTATGTGTGTGTTGTTTGTCTGTAAGAAGATAAAGTCTAATCTGCAGCCGGATGTATGTTAACACGTCTGACACGAGCTGCCTGTCAGGAGTACAAGGCTGAGATTCATTCATGCACTCACAACACACACACACACACACACACAGTGCTAGACTGTGTGTGAGAGAGAAAGAGAGGGAGTCCCACAGGTAGGTAATAGAGAACAACATTGTTTCACACACGTTTGGCAATTAATCATGGATGAACTTCAGCATCTCTTACAAATGATGTCTAATCTCAACAGCAGGAGCATGCACTGACTAGCAAACATCAAATTAATTCTCTCCTCCCCTCTCTCTCTCTCTTTTCCTCATCTTTCCACCTTCCCCTCTCTTTCACACACTTCCTGCTCCTTCTCTCTCTCTTTTTCTCTCCTTCCCCTCTATCTCTTCCTTCCTTTCCCTCCCTGTATTCCTCCATCCCTTTGCCCCCCCCCACACACACACACACACACACTCCTCTCTCATCTTTTCTCATCTTCTCATTCTCGCCACAGGAACAGTGATGCTACAGTCACTGCACATGATGACATGTTTAAATTCAATACACACACACACTCACACACACATTTCTGTCATGGACATGATCCGTTTATAAAAGTATCATTAACACATCTGCACTGACACACATACACACATACAACACATTTATATAAAGACCATTACAGTGCTAAAACACAATTTTGCAAACTACAGTATTGTGTTTTTATCAAAATACTTCACAACACAATTCACAAAACCACACACCCAAATTGCAAAATACCCCAAAACTTTTGCACCACATGGCACACTAGATTTTTGTCTAACCAACTACACAGTTGGGCATAATGAAAAACACTCATCTTTAGTATGCTTTGCCATAATACTAAAACAAATTGTAGAATATTCTTCAGATTGTTCACATGCACATAAATATTTGCATACACACACATGTTGTTGAAACATTTATTTTTTTTACTTTTCACCAAAACAAGTCAGTGCAACAAATGCACAACAGATATATTTACAATGGAGTGAACAAAAATCTGCTCACAAAAAACAGTAAACTGAAAAAGAAAATTGCAAATAAATGTTGTTGTCTTCTTTGGCCATGAACTCCTCTACCAGCTCTCACTCTCCCTCCCCCTCTCATTCTCACCCTCCCTCTTCCTCTCTCTGCAATGTCTTCCATTGTTGTTGTAAAAAAGGTGCTCACCAGTGGTCTTTTCATAGTGCTTACTTCCTGATTGAAGTGGTAACAATTAACCATTGAGGTGGTTGGCCAGATGGCACATATGTTGGCCAATTAGCTCATGTAGTGCATTTTGAATGGAAGTGTTTTGAAACGGTAAACATGTGACTTTATGTTAGATTGTTGTGTCTTTTGCAGAGAACGGTGTTCACTGCATTTGAAAAATGCCATTAGTGTGTGTGTGCGTGAGTGTGTATGAGTGTGTGTGAGTGTGTGTGTGTGTGAGGGTGCACACACACACAAACACACAGGCACCACAAAGACATCCATCATCCATCCACACACAGGTGTTTTCTAACGCAAACAGCCAATATCCAGCAGACAGCCCCCCATTACACACACAAAAGCGAGGGATACAGACTGATGAGAGAGAAGAAAGAGAGGGAGTGATGTAGACTGAGAGAGGGGGAGAGAGAGAGAGAAGAAAGAGAGAGTGATGTAGACTGAGAGAGGGGGAGAGAGAGAAGAAAGGGAGTGCTACAGCCTGATAGGAGATAGAGAGAGCGAGTGAATGATACAGCCTGATAGAGGGGGAGAGATGGAGAGAATGGAGGGGAGCAGACTGATGGAGGGATGCAGAGGAGAGGTGGAGAGAAGGAAAGAGAGCACTTTGGAGCAAGGCCATCCGCTTGAGCACTGAATCGATCACACTCACTCTCGAACTGATCACATGGCACTGCCCACTGTGTGCATGTGAGGGGAGGACACACACGCACACACACACACAAACACAAGCAGTGTGCAAGAGAAGGGAAACACACATACACACACACACACATACACAAGTTACCAGGGCTCATGTGTGGGGAAATACACACACAGGAACGCACAAACCCCATGCACATGTTAGGGGAAAGATATACACACACACACATCAATGCTCCCAATGCACATGTGAAGAGGAAAACAACAAACACTCAGAACACAGAGCATATGTAAGGGGAAAAACATCACACACACACACACAGGCTGCTCCTGCATGTGAGAGAACTAGCGTGCGTGGTCCAGAGATCAAATGCATAATGGCCCATATGGGCCTCCGTACATCGTTAAAGAACACCACACATATTTTTCTAACACCCATATTTATTTCAATGCTGTTGTGCTTCTTTTAAAGAGGCCCTATGCAACAATTTTAGCAAAAATGACCTTAATTATGCAGGTTGAGAGTCGTTCTGATGGTTCTACAACACTTTTTGGGTCGAATGAAGTGTGGAGATACATTGAGCCTCGTAAATGGGTGTAAAACAGTGATTTATTTGCATGGCTAGCCCGATGCCGAAGCACCACTATTGAAAAAGCTGTTGGTAGCATCGGCTAACTAGCGCCAGATTTTGGAGTGCAGGGGACAAGCCGAGATGGGCTATGAGACATACGTTCACACTCGGTATCATGTTTCAATACACTTTAGGTTAATATCACACCGGAATTCTCCTTTAATACAGCAGAATGATATTCAGAATGCACCAGGGCTTAAAATTCATTTTTCAAAATGGGGGGGAATTCCCCCCTTAGGTTATTCATGTAGGGGGGATTTACACAATTTGGGGGGGAGGGGGGGTTGATTCTGATACCAAGTCAAGAATTGCGATTTCAATACTTCGATACTTTTAAAAAAAAGTGTTTGATTTTGGGGCCCCCACCACCCTGACGTCATCAGTAATATATACTGTAGTGGGATCATTCACAACAGTGGACATCCTAGATTCTGCTTGACTCTCTCCACACACACAAACACACACTGAAAATGATAGCTTATGTGATATGTTTCTATCATATATTTTTGAATTCATATAGAGTGTATTTATTTAATAATGCATATTTTAAAGTATAGCATTTTACTAGTAATTACTATAGTAGCTAAACATATTTAGTAATTTGAATGCCTCATATTGACGTTTAACCTATAACACTTAGGCATATCTTTAATGTGGTGTGTAGGTCCAATTGAGTGCACATTGGTGATGAGTAGGTGTAATTCAGTGCCTGTCACTTTAAGAAAATACCTGAGAGTAATTCTATGGAGTAATTAGCCCCCCTTCAACCTGACGGTTTTAGGCTGTAGTCGCTAGTGAATAAAAGTTGTGCATAGTGCGGTATGTGTATGCAAATCATTATGTTTTCTATGTCATTAGATACAATAAATGCTCAAAAAACTAACATGTCGAAGACAATCTTTCTGGGATCAAGTGTTGACGTGACCTGAGCTAGCAGGATAGTTACCAAGGAGCTCTTTCCAGATGTAAAAGTTTGCCATGGTAACGTAGCCTATTAGCGCAAAGTGGCTCTCTCTCTCTCTCTCTCTCTCTCTCTCTCTCTCTCTCCGTGTGTGCGTGCGTCTGCATGAGGCTATGTTCAATTCAACTTGGTAGTTGATCAGTCCGGTCAATAGCACCGCATTCACGCCACTTAATGATTAGGCTATATTAACGTCATCAGACAGGCTGTAAAAGTGTATGCGGGAATTTCTCGCATTATGATGGCTAGAGTTGCGGGACTTGAACAAATTATGCGCAATACCCGCAATCCCGCAGTGAAATTTAAGCCCTGGTGCTGCACTAATGAACACTTAACAACCAATGTAAGCTTGAAGTAAAAAAAATCACAGTTGTTGAAACTAAGTTAATTAGGGAGAAACCAAATGTCTACTGAATTTGCATTCTTACAGAACTTGATAATGCCAATCATATTATCCTAAGACAGATCTATTTATCAGTGGTAATTCTGAACTGGCAGCAAGAGTTAGAGGTCTCAGTTAATTGTAATAGGTGACATTTGATGGTGATATAGACTGAAGAATAAGATTCAGGCCTTCAGATGATCAGTTTTAGACAGAACTTAGGTTTGAATTTTAATTTTCACACAGCACAACTCAGGTGTAAAAACAGAGGTCTAACAGCACAGCTAAGTTTCACAGATGTCACAGCACAGGTATGATTCAAATGTATGCATGCTTCATATAGTTGTCGGCATAGTCCTCCTGCAACAATATACAGTAATACTCAGAATGTCTCAGTGTAGATCTCAGATCTATGTCTCAGTATAGTTCAAAGGTATGTGCAGATATATGGAGATATAGTCACATGTTTTTAGGAATGAATGTTAGTGTTAATGCCAGAGATGGTTGGCAGGATGTGCACACAGACAGGTACACGTAATGTAATACACGATCACCACAACACTGGTCTGGTCTGGAACCTAAAAGACAAAAGCAAACAAGTTAAGAGTTATACTAAAAACATGGAATGTGTACAATTTTTCAATACAACTTAGATATTTAAGTGAGGTTGTTGTACCATAAATATGTAATGGTATACTGTAACTATACTAGCCTATAGTATTTTATTGCAAACAAAGCAACATTTTGTGTTTTATTCATTTCAGTTTAAGGATAGCTGATAGCCAAACAGTTAAAAGTAAACACCTTAGAACACTTTGTAGGCAACGAGTGTGTTGATGCTGTTGATAGTCATAAACTGAGTCTTAAGGATGGACCATTCTGATATTAAGTAGCCTAGCCTATAACCAACTACACTATAGCTTATACAGCTTGCTAGGTCTGATCATCATATTCTGTAGCCTATGTTGACAACACAAACGTTATACCTCAACTTCTGTAGTGTGTTTTAACAATACTTTGGTCATATGGTCCGTTTCCAAACAGTATGGCTTTCATCAGGTCCCTTTTCACAGTGTAATCAAGAGCCAGATAGTACCTACAATATGATCCGTACTTTATCTGGTTAACGTTAACGTTAGTTAAAACGCTGCTGGTAAGTAAGCAAATGTAACGTCAACGTCAGTGCTTAGCTGGGAGCAAAGTTAGGTTTGGTTGTCGTTAGCTAACGTACTTTAAAGTTGACGACATATTAACGTTGATTAGGTGGGTTTCCTTACATAATAAATATCAAGGGATAAGTACTACTAACGTTAACTATTCCCCTAATGTTAGAACTACCGTAACGTTATAACGTTAGTTTGGCTACTTGTGACCTATCATGTCATGCATAGCCTATAGTATAGAATGCTACATAACATAATGTTTGACGACATAAATGAGTCAAATACCAAAAATCGGACCACTTACCTTGTCTGTGATTAGAGAAATGTGCCTGTGAAGGAGAGTTTTACGAGCAAGTAAAGTATCACGGCAGGCGAAGACGTCTAAAACGTTCAGAAGATTCACAGCTCCAGTGGTAGAAAGATTGCCGCGGTTGATTGCTTTCAGCTGCAGGTCACGTCATAATGCTAAAAGTTACCGCCACAGCAATGTTAACTTCTTGCTCTTTTATCGTAAATATCTCAAAAAGTATAAAGTTCATAAATATGAAAAATACATTGTACAATTGTCCATTACAAGAGCTTAGTAGGAGTCTTTGAATGAGGTCAGACGGTTCAGCGGTTTCAGTCGCATTAAATGTTGAATTTGGTCGGAAGAAGAATAATTATAAGAAGAACAGTGATAATAGTCCATTGCATTTACATGCAATGCAATTAAGAAGACACTGAGCTGCACCAGCATCCCTCTCCTTCTCTGTAACATACTGTACATATGTGAGAAACAAGAAAACTCACACATATGTATGCATACTGCCAACAGTTCTGCTGCCACAGAAACACTTGATGTCACATATGCTGTGGACACACACACACACACACTTTCTCTCACACAAACACACAATTTCTCTCTTTCACACACACACACACACTGATAGACTGGCTGTGGAGGCTGGCAGAAGTTCAGAGCTGGCTGTGAGGAGGGAGGGCAGGAAATAGAACTGTAAACGAGTGTAAATGAGAGTTAACAAGAGTAAACAAGTGTGAATGGGGGAGGGTGTGTGTGTGTGAGTTGTGTTTAACCCTCACTGTGAGACTGCATCCCAGCGCCTGCCTCTTCAACTTTGGCAGACAGTTAAAGACTCTATCCCTCTCCCTCTCTCTCAAACACACACACACATACACACACCTACTCGGGAACACACACGTGCACACCAGAGACGTGGAGACACATGAGAGTGCTGTGTGTGTGCTAGCCAACAGGCTAACAGATGCTGGACTAAATAAGTGAAATCTGTTTAAATAAATAAGCACAGGCACATTATCATGCCTGCTAGGCCTGCTCGCACACTCACACTACACACTGACACACACACACAAACAAACAGAGACCTGGAGACACATTCTTTTATTCTTCTGCACACACACACACACACACACACACACAAAGCTGACTCACTGTTTACCTTTCATGCTGTTCTTTCTGGTTTATGGGGCCAAACTGTGCACCTCACCTTGCTTAGTTTACACGCTTTAGGCATTCAGTGGAGAGAAGAGAGGAGTGTTTGTGTAGAGAGGATGACGAGATGGGAGAGGGATGCAAAAACAGAGATAGAAAGGACACCACGAACAATAGTTTCAACGTAACACTAAGTTATGACTTAAATTTTACACCTCCCTCACCCTACACTGCAAAAAATGAATTCTAACCAAGTGTTATTGATCTTATATTAAGATTAAAAAATCTATTTGGTATTGTTTTTAGTATAAAAAGACTTACCTAGCGCCCTCTCAAAAGATCATTTTGACTTAATTTAAGAAGACTTTAACTATTTTAAGGAGTCTTATCAAGACAAATTTGCTCAACGCACTGGCAGACAAATTTGCTTGTTTTTAGGACAAATTTGCTTAACGCACTGGCAGACAAATTTGCTTGTTTTCAAGATAAGATGTCTTAAAATAAGTCAAATTTCTTTTAAATTAAGTCAAATGATTTCACAAAAAAGCGCTAGGTAAGTCTCTTTATACTGAAAACAATACCAACTAGTTTTTTTTATCTTGATATAAGATTAATAACACTTGGTTAAATTTTGTTAGATAAGCAGTTTTTGCAGTGTAGGTGTAATAGCTAGTCATTTGTTAACATGGTTTTCTCATTTAAATGGTGGGAATGTTAAATTATAAGTCGAAAAGAGTTACATACGCGACCAATTCTACACAATGTGTGAAGTGACGGTAGCCCTCCCTTGTCCGTTAATCTCCCCGCACCCCTCTCCTTAGCAGAATTATGAGAAACACAAGGAATATGAGAAACTGGAGAAATATGAGAGACTGCTCTCTCTCTCTCTCTCTCACACACACACACACACATACTGTACACACGCACACACATTTATTCTCACTGTATCTTTTATTTAGTCTCTCTTTCTCTCAAACACATACATATACACACACACACACAAAGACACAGACATACACTTGCAAACACTTGATTTACAATCAAAACTTCCCACACACGCACACACACACACACACACACACTGAATGTGTAGCACTGTTAGATTCAGTGCCACTAAGGCACCGCGCATGCGCGATAATCTTTCTCTTGCTTTTGCAGTCCAAGCACGGAACGTCACCTTCTTGAACTAAAGAAAATATTCGATATAACTACACATTTATAACTTCTAGAAATATCTATCGTGATAGATTTTCTACTTCTTAACTTTATGTCTCTTATATTGCGCACCAAGAAGATATTTTATTTTATTTCAACACGAGAAGAGCTTTGGTGAGTTTATCTTATCACGGTTGTGAATGATATGTGAATTGTCAATCTTATGGTGAATTGGAGACCATGAAAGCTCACAAAAAAACAGTCGAAGCATTTACACATACACTACACACATACAGACACTTTTATTTGCTGAATTTGAGTGGTAGGAGATCCACATTTTCTTATATTGTTTTGATTTAAAGTTTGAATGTAATGTAACTAGACGCGAATCTGCACAGCTAATCTGTTCATTGAACTCACATGGTGATATTAGCTTGCTAATATACTTAGAAATTAATGTTAGGTTGACAGTTAGTCGACACTTGTGGGTGAAATATGTATTGTTGTATATTTTCCTTGATTATTACGGGTGTATTACCGAACCGTTCTATGTACATACTGTCTGCTCAAGGTTGGTTAGCCGTGCTGGCTTACCAGTAATTTGTGCTAGCGATCTGCTTGTTGCAGCTGAGATGTAGCCTCCATTTATGGCAGTATTACGGCGTTATGCCTATTGATTTTTTGATGCTATAGCAAAAGTTTAAAGAGATCTCATAGAAAAGAAATGTTTGATGGTAACTGTTACACTGTGTCGTGTAGATTGTTTTTTTATACGGATAGAAGATTTCAGTGGATTCCAGACGAGCTAAGATGGCGAGCCTGTCCAAGATATTCAAGTCGATCGCTTCAGCCTGCTGCAGTTGATCAGACTGCAGCAAGGTTTCTTCACCATCTGCGTGAACTTCGAGCAGCGCACACGGATTACAGATAAGCGTTCCTTCCCACACAAGGAGCCCAAAGGAAACTACTTTTGAATTTTCTGTTCATACCATAAGGGACATTTGCATTTATTTATAGTTCAACATTTTCTTTAATACCTAAAAGGACTTTTTCTTACTTTCACAAACTCACTGAACTGCACTGATTGAATTGCACTTGCTCTTGAAGGGTGATTGATTGATACTGGGAAAGTGTTTGTCATTTTTACAATTATACTGCCTTACATACACCACATCCATACATCATACATTGCTACATTTTACTAATAATTACACACATTTATTTTCTTTCATTTACTAAACTAAGGGAAACTGTACAAAATAAAGTGCTTATAGTTGCCATATCTCGGGTTCAGCTTTTACTTATTACACGGCTCAAGAATCTAGTAATCTCAGATGTGTAGCTTTTAACTGGTCCACAACACAAGTGCTACAAATGAATGAATGTTTACAACTATCATGCCCCTCCCTGATTACCACCGAGCACCCTCTCATCGAGTTTGTACTCGTCAGTGCATACCAGACTGCACCAGACTGTGATTGACAGTCAGATCTCACACAGCCCTGCTCTGATTGGACCACAAGAACCGAGAGCTATGGATTTTTGCAAAACAAATAACAGACTCTAGGTGGAGGAAGAAGTGCGGGGTTTTCTCTAAAACTGGCTGATTTATGTTGTTGTGTTAGAGCATAGTGTCGGTTTTAGTGAATATGATCAAAAAAATCTTGCCAACTGCAGCTTTAAAGGCTTTCACACACTACCTACACACTGGCAGCAAGATGTACAAAGAAAGCTCAAATAGCAAGTTTGGCAACACTGCGCCTTGCCTTATCGCATGAAATTTACTTTCACTTTATCACATAAACACATCATATCGCTTGGAATATCCTAAGCTTGCACTTCATCACATAAACATCATCATTGGCCGACACCTCCCTCTAGGCTAACGCAATGTGCAGTGCTCAAAGCTGTAAGTTACAATTCAACCACAAGCGCAGTTGAATTAACCAATAAAAAGTTTACCGATCATATATGATAGGCTAATAAGATGTCAACAAGCAGCGACGTACAGAGCGGTAGTTCTACTCAACTTTAACAAGAATACTCTAACTATTTACTGCACGTAGACTATGACAGACTTAATAACCTAGTCTAACACATTGGTTCCCAAAGACTGGGTCGCAGGATATTTTATTTGGGTCGCCAGCATAAGCTATTAGCCTACACAATTTATGTTGTGTAGGCTAATAGCTTATTCCATTCAGCCAGGGAAGCTAGCACCTTTCTTTAAGGATCTAGTTTGTTTACTACCACAGTCTAGTGGTGTCATGTTTTTTGTCATAACTCAATCTGTGCATTTTTGCATGTAGTAGGCTATAGTTGCACAAACAATACCAGATACCAGCTCTTCAGTTTGGCCGATAAAAACTAAAATGTGTCATTTGAAATCTCAAAGACCGCGCTGTCAACAACGAAGCAAACATCCATAGACCGGACATGCTATTGATAGTTTCGATTGTAGATGCACTCTTTAGCAGCCTCCTCACATTGCTCCTTAGTTCTGATTTAAAATGCACAACAGTGCATCAGATTAGGGTACCTTTTAAATGGACATTTTAAACGCTGTTTTCCTGACGTTTTCCGTCTCACGAACTCCACTACAGTAGCCTAAAGGCGCATTATCCTTCATCTTTCTGTATTCTTCACATATTGCGCAAAAGCCTCTTGTTCTGATATTTATTCATTTCACAGTCTTACAACATAGCCCATCACAACACCAATACAGCCTTAGCACAAACAATCACAATTTAAAAAATGCAGAAAATGCGGATTAAAATTCCAAATAAAGAAACCGCCACAATTAGGCTACAAAATAACGACGAGTTATTTGCATAGGCTATGTTTACATCGGAATCGACGTCCACGGTGTTATGGGTCCAAATGTCTGCAACACAACGTAGACTAACATCTCTCTTTAGAAATTCAGGAACAACTTATTATGCTAAGAGTGACTCGTAGCATGCGAGAATATCCCCAAACTCTCGGATGCGCATTAAAACTGATCTTTTCTGATCTTTACTGATCCATTGTAGAATGGTTTGAAGGGGTCCAACATAGAAAAGTTTGAGAAGCCAGGGCCTAAAACATCAACAATTTGGGCAGTATTTGGTGGTTGCATGTTAGATCTGAAGTAAATTGGGTCGCGATGGTCTGTCTTTTTTAAAAAGTGGGTCCCCAGAAAAAAAGTTTGGGAAACACTGGTCTAGCAGATGGGGAAGTGGATGACGTGAAAGTGAAAGTACGACATTAGAAAGGCAAACAAAAGTTAAGGATGCTTTGAAAACTGGTGCTCTGAATACTGATTCTGTTGTCTCTGATCGTTTCTCTAGGTCTAATTGACACATTTAACCGTAATTTGGATTAGGCTACACAAAGCTTTCTGCTTTTAAAAGGCAGAATTTTTTTACCACAAAACTGAAGTGAGCTGTTTTCATACATATGGCGGAATACCTAATCAATCGCTATTAGCACTTCTCCTTCCCTGTGTTTGCACGATACTCAAACTTTACCCTTGACCCTCCCATATATGCATATGCAAGAGTTAGAAAAGCGCAGATAGCCATTCTGCTCTCCAGTGGCGAAAAGACATAAGATGCCACGTGCGGTACATAAGATGCCATGTTTCCACGTGCGGTACATAAGATGCCATGTTTCCACGTGTGGTACATAAGATGCCATGTTTCAAGGTGCAAAAAGCATCAGAAACAGGTGGTAATTTGGCGGTAATTCTTAGTACATCGGGCCCTGAGAACTCTCTCTCACTCACACACACACACAGCAGCAGCAGCAGCACACACTGAGAGATCTCACTCACACGCAGACACACACATACACACACAAAACAGCAGCACACACTGAGAGATCTCACTCACATGCAGACACACACATACACACACTATCTTCACACTGAAAATCCTTACAGGACATCCATACAGGCATGCGCACACACACATACACACACATGTGTGGTTTAGCTGCCGTCTCAGTCAACCACAGATATTAAAATATAATCTTTTAGGTGGAGGTGAATGTATAATCAATATTAACATATTTTACCGCTCCGGCTCCATTGAATAATTGATGTCCCACACAGTCTTGCGGAGAAAGAAATGAGATGTAGTGGTATTAAAATAGCTTTCCCGAGATAAAAGAAAATTGATTTAAAAAAAAAAAAAAAAAGAGGATCAGAGAAATTAGAGGCAGACGGAGACGCCCTGCGGGAACTGGCTTTGCATTTAAATTAAAGAAAGAGAAAGAAAGAGAAAGAACCAACTTCAGTGGCAGTCCTGAGCTCATCAGTGATCGTTTATCCCTCTCTCTCTTTCGCTCTCTCTCTGTTTGTGTGTGTGTGTGCTCAGAGACTCAGTCATGAATGTTTACTCATTAGAAGCCCGACCACATCACATGTGTGAGTGTGTGTGTGTGTGTGTGTGTATCTTACACACCACCACCTACGGTTCTGGCGACCTCCTGCTTAAACAACCTTGCGTTATGAACACACAGTCATTTCTTCATCAGGGCTCTTTAATAAAGTAATGATTATGGCTATTTAAACTTATTCACAGGTCCCGGGGGGAGGGCTTCAGTGGCGGTGAGTCTTTAAAGTCCTTAAAGTAGAGTCTGCCAACACACACACACACACTCCACCCTCCCCATCCCCAGGCCAATCCCTGTAAAGCACACATGGGTGGCGGAACTTAGAAAGAGCTGAGTCGCCAGTCAGTAGCTCTAACACACACACACATACACACACACACATGACTGTGTTGAGAGATGACTCATGCTGCTGGTGTCTGTGGATGACGTGTGCAGTTTCCTCTGTGTCCTCCGATGCTGAGTAAAGGCCCATTCACACCAAGAACGATAACGATAGCTATAAATAAATATCGTTCTCTTAATATGAATGACGACGTTCACACATAAACTATAACGATAACGACATGAGGAACGATATCGTTGGGGATCACTTTCAGAGCGATTTTCAGAACGATAAAAAGCTAATAGCCAATCAGAACCCATTGAATTTTAACCGTCACATTCATTAACACAGCGTTTCTCAAACTGTTTTTATTTATTTTTTTATCTGTAGCCTGGGCCCAGGTAGCACCCGATGCGCAATGGACGCACTGTGTTATTCACAGGGAAGCACTCGTGTCAAGGCAGCTTAGTTAGTCCCGACCTACATGAGATTTTGAACGTTGTTGTGAGAGTGGTGAATTTCATCAAAACCCGGCCCTTAAAAGCGTGTCTATTCTCCGCACTTTGCGAAGAGATGGTAGCTGACCAAAAGGCTGTACTGTTTCACAGCGAGGCAAGGTGGCTTTCCCGAGGTAAAGTGCTGTCGCGCGTGTTTGAGCTCCGAGTCGCCCCTTCTTGGAGGAAGAGCGCATGTTTGAATCTGCAAGCACGTTCACTAATGAACATTTCTTGATGAAGCTGGCCCATCTTAGCGATATATTTGATATATCAGCGATACATTTGAGTTAAATGTCCAGTTACAAGGCAAAGACAAGCACCTACCTCACCTAGCAAATAAGATTACTGCATTCACCAAAAAATGGGACAGGCGCCTCGATCGCGACAGTATTATGCCTTTGAGATTTCTGAGCGAAATCGCTGAAACGTCTGATTGGGAGCCACTCTTGTGATCCCATGTATTAAACAGTAGGCCTACATCACATCCCTGCAAAGTTTATTTCAAAAATATTTCCCAACCAGCAGTGCTCAGTATGACTGGATTATGGGTCAATTTAATGCAGCATGTTGGTATTTCATTGAATATATTGTACAATGCTGTAAAATGGCCTATGCTTCCTAATATGTTGCTGGAAAACAGAAATATGTGTGTTATGTATTTATGTATTATTATATCTGCAGCACCAGCTGATTTTAACTCTGTTGAAGAGGATATATTTACAACTTTGGCAATTTTAAGCTTGACCTACCACTTTCTTAGAGCGATGAGGGACAGGTGGGGCTCGAGAAACTTCAGGAACAGCTGCCGTTCGTTCAGGTTTCATGTCAACAAATAATAGTAAGCTAACGTTGAAGGCGCAGTCAGGGATTCCACAGGAGATCACGCTTGTTTGTGTTTATGTTTAAGTTTATTAGCAGATTCAATTTTGTGCAAAAAAACATAGCCTACATTATGTTAACCAGGGGACCAAATTAAACACGCCAGCGAGATAGCTCGCCCCTACCTTCCTTCAGTAGCCTATTCCCAGATAAATCCACGCATTGTTTCGTTTTTGTTTGTGATACAGGCAATACTTTCAAGCCCTGTGTTGCTAACATACCTAGGCTGTGAAACTAAGGTCTAGCTAGCCTATTGGTGGGTATAATTGAATTTGAGTAATAGGACACGCAAGCATTTACATCTGAGATAGTTTGTAATTCCTGTAGAGCTCATCAAAATTATAGATATGATACAAGACACTTATCTGCTATAATCCAAATGAATTTTCTTCGAATTTTTGACCATTTCTTTTACCAAATGACATGGGAAACATAATTAATTTCATCCACATATTCTTATGCACCATGCACAACAACGCTACTAAGTTAGCTTAAAACCGTGAGAATCAAGCCAGTGTCACGGGCCGTCACGGCATTAAAGTGACAGGCACTCAATTCGACTTGCACAGCACCAACACAGTGTAATGGCATGAAAGAGAAGTCTATATAGTTTATACAGTGCTGTGCAAAAGTTAAGACACCCATGCGGAAATTGACTAAAGGGAGGAATAAAAACATATTTTGCCTTTTGTCTTAATGCCTTAATTAAAAAAAAAAAAATTAATAATTATTTTTAATGCACCATGTATCGTAAATAAATACATTATATATAAATGTCTTAACTTATGCACAGCACTGTATATTCTAAATAGTAATAGTTTGTACAGTGGCCTACAGTGTACAGTTGTACAGTGGCTAATACTAATAATGTAAATGAAAAAGGTGAAAGAAAAACATGAATAATCCTGTTCAAGTACTGCAATAATCATGCTTGTGTTGATGGTTATGTCATAATTTGTAACTCAATCTGTCCATTTCTTTCACAAAATCCACCAGAAGTCACAATTTAAGGAGTAATTTTTTCAAATGTTTCTCTTTTTTTTTGGGGGGGCTTCCTACGATCAACTGCACCGCTGCTGGAAAAAAATTCTAGGGGAAACACTGCTTGGTGTGAATAGGCCTTAAGTCCATTAACACATCAAATAACAGCTGGCTCTGCTGGACCTGCACATGTGATGCGCGCACACACTCACTCACACACACTCACACACACACACTCACTCACACACACACTCACACACACACAGCAGCTGGCTCTGCTGGACGCTCGACCGGCACATCTGGGGACTGCACAAGCGCAAACTGCACAAACACGAAACACAGACACGCACACACACATACACACACACACACACTCACTCACACACACACACACACACACACACACACACATGCACACACACACACATACACACACACACACACATGCACACATACACACACACACAGACACACATGCACACATACAGTACACACACACACAGACACACATGCACACATACAATACATACACACACACATGCACACACAGACTTCACCTTACCTCACCCATCTCTGCTGATGCAGGGGACTCCAGCGTTAGTTAAAGATCAACAGTCCCAGCAGAGGGGTGTGAAAAGGCATCCTCCCCGAGCCAAACACACACACACAGAGCTGTTTAAATGTCACACTGTGCAGAACTCTTCCTAGAGGGCAGAGCAAAAGCAGTGCTGTCACACTGATGAATCATCTAGAGCCAGCCAGCCTACATACAGCACAGAGCGCCTCAAGACACTCTCTTCCTCTCTTTCTTTCTCTCTCTCTCCCACTCTCTCTCTCTCTCAAACACACACACAGAGCTATAAGTGTTGGAACAATTTAGCTGATTTTGCTGAATAAGGTCCAGTGTGTGTGTATGTGTCTGGGCTGGACCTAGGGTTCAGTGGTTCTGCAGTTGCCACAGTCCTGCTCCTGGTATGATGGTCAGTTTCTGGTCTCCTGCTCCTAATAGATGATGGTCAGTTTCTGGTCTGCTGCTCCTAATAGATGACCTCAACAACCTGATGACCGTCTGATCACCTCTGAGCAGAGAGCCGAGATAATATCAGGATGCATGATTAAGAGGACGTGTTTTAGATCCAGTACCAGACTGCAGTTTAGACCACAGCGAGACGAGACGACGTGTTTTAGATCCAGTATCGGACCGTAGTTTAGGCTACAGCATGGATGATGATGGATGGATACAGGTAGATAGGTAGGTACTATACACTATGGACATTTTAGATGTCAAAAACAATGTTTCCAGTCACACACACACACACATACACACACACACACCAGGGGACTCTGTACAGGCTTCCTACATCATGTAATAGACACACACACACTGACACGGTTGCTCACTGGCAATGTGTGGACTTCACAGATGGTTTTATTTACCAGCACCCCACCCCCATGACTGAGGGATTTCCTCAAAGAACAAAAGAAGTTGAATAAACAAACAAACTCAAGGAGACCGCAACAAACAAACAAACACAAACCTCACACACACACACCTGCGTCTGAGCACCTGACCTGCTGAACCACTACACACACAGACACACACACACACACATACCTACATACACACACACACACCTACATACAAACACATACATACAGTACAGACACACACACACACACCTACATACGCACACACACACACACACACACCTACATACACACACATACATACATGTGTGTGAGTGTGTAGTATGTGTGTGTGTGTGTGTGTGTAGTATGTGGTTTTATCCCTCCCTCGAAGAGAGACAGCACACATGGGATCGACAGAGTGATAAGCGGATCAGTCAGATGGTTGGTTCTGTGATTGGCTGAATGACTGATGCTTAGTGTGCTGCTACGAACAAGTTGAACGTTCACGGCCAGTTGCAAAGCAAAATCGAGCCAAACTCGCGAGTGCACTGCAACACTGCAATGCAGCATTTCTGGATTTCATTGCAAAACACTATTACAGGTGCTGGACATTGTCACACACACATTTCCCATCATCCTCTCTGCTGGCCGAGGAGTGAACACACTCACAGGCACCGTAACAGCAGCAGTGGGCCACACTCCGGTCTGAACACACACTCCATCCAGTCTGAACACAAACTCCGGTCTGAACACACACTCCATCCAGTCTGAACACACACTCCGGTCTGAACACACACTCTGTTCTGAACACAAACTCCGGTCTGAACACACACACTGGTCTGAACACAAACTCCGGTCTGAACACACACTCTGGTCTGAACACACACTCTGGTCTGAACACACACTCCGGTCTGAACACAGACTCTTATCCGGTCTGAACACAAACTCCGGTCTGAACACACACTCCGGTCCGGTCTGGTTCTGTCCGGCGCTCTGCTAACACACACATCACAGGAACTGCATGAGCAGTGGACCAGTATCTGTCTGTTTCCTTAAAGGTGCCATGTGTAAGAATTGAGGTAAAAGTATCCAAGAAATGAGCTACACGCATCAAAAGAATGAGAAGAAATAAGGGTGATGATGTCATTAAAAAAATGGCAAGGTATAGTGCTGCAGAGATATCAACCAGAATTAGCATGCTAAATTACTAGCCACAGCCGACAGGTGTCATAATACCAGCTTCGCCATGGGAGGTGCAGGCGAGGGCAACATAACCGCCAGCCAAACTACAATACACGTTTCTCGGTTGTTACTCTAGGGTAGACCAACTCACTTTCTGGAGGTATACTGCCTCCATCTTTTATGGAATGTGGAGTATGAATTGATTTTTTGGCGGATATTACACATGGCACCTTTAAATAATTGGGTCGGTGCTCAAACAGCAGAACATCAGAACCATGGTCACACACACTCTAACACACTCACACACACTCTCACAAACTCACACACCCAGACACTTACACACACTCTCAGTTACTCACACACTCTCACACACACTCTCACTTACTCACACACACTCACACACCCAGACACTTACACACACTCTCAGTTACTCACACACACACTCTCACTTACTCACACACACTCTCACTCACACACTCCACCGTTCACATTACAGCGGCTGGTAAAAGCACTCCATAGCCACAGTTAACTCCAAAAGATGAGGCAGGGGGGAACACAGGTGTGTTAAGATAAGACAGTGTGTGTGTGTGTGTGTGTTTCGATAAGACAGGGTTCGTGTGTGTGTGTGTGTATTAACATAAGGTATGGAGATCATTTTTTAGAAGACAGGCAGAATCAGTATTGAGATAATACATATGTTAGGTAGGTAAGGTACTAGTAAGACACAAGGCACACTCACACACACACACACACTTTCACCTACTAAGCTAGACAGTGAAAATAAGGTCTTCCAACCTGTGAATGGCATTTCAAAGCGAGGCTGTTATTTTTTCCTCTCTTCCCCGGGGATAATGTCTTCTTTCTCTCATTCTGAATCACTGAGATCTGGGTGTACACTCCCCTAAAACCCTGCCAACTCAGTTTGTCAAAGTGCTGTTAACTCACACAGCTCAGCTCAGGTAAAAGCCGCCTTTCAAACGGATCAGAGCCGTATCAGACCGAGTCAAAGGCAGACCAAACCAGAGATACAGAACTACCCCCACCAGGCAGCAGTCCCAGAACATCCTGACCCTCTTACTTCATAGGAGCCCCAATGTACAGTATATCATTAATAGCCCCCTGTCAGCCAATCAGAAAATAGTATTTCTTGTCTCTTGGGGATACACTCACAAAAAGTTAGGGTACAAAAGTTAGTCAGTACAGAAAGCCCTGAAACACTGAACTGTTGGACATCCACATTCAAAAGTTTAGAGAAGGTCACATTTATGTGAGTATTTTTGTATTTTCAAATGACAAATTACTTGTATTTTGATGAAATACATTCTTCACATCAGTATTTATAGTGGATGGAATATCTAAATACCGGAATTTTCCTTTAACTTGTGCGCATGCGCAGTAGCTTTTTCCTAGCGTCATTGATTGACTCCTACAGGCCACTTTAGGCCATCCTCTTGAAGAAAGTTTACGCTCTTGGTGTCTGCTGGACGAAACGGACGTTTTCCTACCACACCCAATGTAAGTTACAATTAAGTTGTGTTTTTTTTCCGAATGGAGTGTGTGAAGTCTGTTTAAAATGACTCAGCTAGTTATCTTATAATCAAGCAAGCAAGCTGGCGTTAACGTTAACTGTTTAGCAACAAACTCGTAGTCTAGCTGCTACAGTACAGTACGTCTAGAGAGGGCGTTAAGTTTAACTCTAGCTAGTTTGATAATACTGGTATTACGTTGAGTAAGTTCATAACTTGATTAAGCGATAACCGAGGATTCAGTAGGTAAGTTATATTACGTTAGCTAGACCTCGGGAATGGTAAGTTATATTACGTTAGCTAGACCTTGGAATGTTTCTAGGGTTGTGTGCAGTGGCGGCGGTAGTGCTAAGCCTTCACACTCAAATTGTCAGCCACCTTTCATAGCTGGCCTGACGAGGGAAATGGCCTTCTATGGCAAACAGTCACTGGTTGAAACCTAGCCTTCGTTTTGAACTACATTTGTATGAGTGGTAGGTTGTGGCGTAAAATGACTTGATTGTAGGCTTAGCTGTTAGTTTGTTCAGTTGAACATATTTATCTAACAACTGTCTCTTTTTCCCCCCTTCTATTTCTGTTAGGTGCCGCTTCACTACTGGACTACTGGACTACTTCTATGGATAGCAGGAAAGCACAGCACATGTGAATTTCTAGATGAAGAGTGAATAAATGCACTTGTTTAAATGATAACAAGAATGTCTGACACACAAGGTTTTTTGGTACAAGGGTTTCAAAGTGATTCAATGTTTTTTTTTTTCAGGAATCTCCCCACCAACATTAACCCAGCAGGGTTGGGGAGAGGGGGAGGGACAGCACATGCTGAAGTATTGATATAGATGACCACAGCCAAGAGAGGGACATGGTCCAGCAGTCACCTTGTCATACACACACACATACCTCATACAGATATGTGTACACATACATACACATACAGTACACAAAGAGGCACATTTACAAGAGAAAAAACAGACATGTATACATACCGTACACACCCCTGTGTAATGTTTGATCCCCCACACACACACACACACACAAGAAGATGGGTCAATGTCAGTGACCCTGCTCCTTCCCAGACCAATCACTCAACTCTGTTTGTGTGTGTGTGTGTGTGTGAAAGACAGAATGTGTGTGTGTGGATGTCAGTGGTTGTGTACAGGACACAAAGAGGACGGACATCAAAGGTCTAGGTGTTGTGTCCGGCAGGCCGACAGGTGTGCTCTTCTCTTACCTGACACCAGCAAATTAGATGTCAGGGACCAGGGCGTGGAGATGACACCACGGGTCTTCTTCGGTCAGAATGACGTGCCCATCACACAATGCTGTACGTGTGTGTGTGTGTGTGTGTGTGTGTGCGTGTGTGTGCGTGCGTGCGTGTGTGAGTGATATGACACCACGGGTCTCCTTCGGTCAGAACAACAAGCCCATCATACAACGCTGGACATGAAGATGAGAGAGGGAAACAGAGACACACAGAGAGAAAAAGACAGAGGGAAAGAGGAAGGGAGGGAGAGAGAGAGAGAGAAAGAGGGAGAAAGAGGGGGAGTGACAGAAAGAGGGAGAAAGGGGGGGTGATAGAAAGAGGGAGAAAGAGGGGTGGCAGAAAGAAAGAGGGAGAAAGAGAGGGAGAGAGGTAAGATGGAGTGAAATTGGAAGAATTAGACATACATCACAAACTTTAGACTCTCTGTCTACTATGGACAGATAGAGAGAAAGAGAGAGATAACCAGTCACAGGGAACATGTGAGATACAGCAGGAGAGAGTGAAGTGTGTGTGTGTGTGTGTGTGTGTGTGTGGGGGATGTGGGATCGAAGAGATTGATCAGTGCAGGTATCTCACTGATGATTTAAGCCAGTGGCTCACTTGCCTGCCAGAGAGATGGATGGGGTGTAATAGGCCACTGGATTAATGGGAGGGAAAGACACACACAGACACACACACAGACAGAGACACACACACACACACACACTTTAAGAAACTCAAATAGCCTACTGTACATGCATGCTTAACATTTTGTGATCATTGGCTACTTTGACAAACTCTTAGTCAGCTGTATATCCTCTGATTTTAATATTTACAGATATCTAGGCAATATTACAACATTTATTTCGTATTTGGCCTGTTATGAAATCATGTATTGAACAATTGAACACATTGTGAAACTTATTGAATTTTCAAAGGGGCATCACAGCCAATGCAAGAATTCCCACCCTGGTGTAGAACCCCTTAAATACCCAGCCACACCCCTCAAAGGAGCATCACGGCCAATGCAAAAATTCCCACCCTGGTGTAGAACTCCTTAAAGGAATACGCCACCCCTAGGTGAAATTGGGTCACTCCCCGCAGTCCCTAGAGTTGGATGAGTGAGCCAGCCATTGTCCCAAACAACCGGCAGATGGCTCTTGTGAGCAGGGTGTCTCGTAAAAAGAAATGGAGCCTGGAAAACCCTACACAGACTTCACAACATGCAAACAGCCTATAATGCTAAATGTCTATGGCGGGACACTATATGGTGCATGCTATTTCCATAACCGTGAGATACGTGCTTCACCATGACAGCAATGAGTTGTTAACAGACATGAACCAAGACATATAGCCCTGCAGCAATCTATCTAAAATAACACATACTTGAAGTACCATTCATCATAGGCGCCGATTTATGTTTCTGTCGGTGGGTGCTCAAACAATTAAATGCCCGATACCAACGCCCATGTGAATTGTTGCCATACGGTTTTTGAGAAGTAATGTAGGCCTATGCACTTCAACACTTCAACAGCGGCCGATACAGCAGCATAAGTATTCCACTATAGCATTGCTCCTCATTGCTTTACTCCTTTCCTTTTCAGAATGTTCTTTCTATCCATAATCATAAGTCTTTCTTCAGTGAATTAGCAAGATACCATCAGAAGCCAACAATCATAAAACACCTGTGCGCTCTCTCTCTCTCTCCCCTGCGCATGAAGCTGTCTGCGTGTTGTAGGCTAGATTTGCGTGAGTTATTTCTATCTGCTTTATTTTTGTGAGTTGCGACCACCTAGGCTACGTTCTATGAGGTACCAGTGTTTAGCTGTGTCACAAAACGCTTTGTCAGACTACTTTTAAAATGATATTCAGGGCTATATACATTTTAAACATTCAGGGCTGAAGACCCGACAAGGCCTTGCGTTAATTCTTCAGGTGGAAAGTGTCAGGAATTTTCATACGAGAGACGCTCTCATTGGTGGTTAGGATATGGAGTAGGGGATTGACAGCAACATATCCAATCACATTATGAGAGATGCTGAATTTAACATAAACTGCGATGTTTGATTTTAAATTAATGTAAATTTAGCCGGGACTGTATGCTGGCACACGTGGGTATTTGATATTTTCCGTGGGTACTCGAGCGACGAAGCTCGAGCTATGCCATTCATGATATGTTGTCAAATATTGAAGTTGTGGGAGGTTTACATCATTTAAGCTGTAGGCTGTTTCATTCGTCCCCCATGCTGTTTCATTTGTCCCAGCCAGGAGGGACGAATGAAACAAAACACACGTTTGATTTCTCCTTAAATAACTCTTGAACGGTTTTGTTCAGAGCTATACAGTACATGCAACTGTATTTAACAGAGGACAGATGTATGTATGTCACATAGGCTACTCTATGGTGCTATTTCACACGCATTATAGCGACCCCCACTCACCGGGGTTAGGTGGAAGGTGTTAATAGTCGATTGTAGCCTACAGTGGACTAGGGCTGTCAGAATTGCTCAAAAATGACGTTCGAATTTTCCCTCTAAAATAAACACATGTATTCAAATATATTGGAATATCTAGGCTATATTATTTGCGCATTATGTCAATGACGCGCATCACGTCATCTGTTTTTAACTTTTTGGAAACTTTTGAATCAACTGAAAGAAGATAATATTTTTTGTTAGTTTTGGAAGTTTATTTTTACGTAGCCTACAATGGCCAGTTCCGACAAAGCCGAAATTACTCCTTTTGAAACAATGAGTGAGCAGGCTGCGCGTTTGTATGGTTATTGCTTGACAAGGGGGGATCCCAAGCAGCTTTCAGCCATAAGGCTACTTTGAGAACATTTCCTAATTCACCCGACACTGATATTCAAAATGTTGAAAACTATTTCGGCATAGCCTATAAGCAGTTTAATTAAATGTAATGTTAGTTGTAAACAAAAAGGCTACTTGGCCTCACAGATGCGCTCATGCCTTAGATGGCAAGAAAAATCTTCACGATACAGGCCTAGCCTATTAACTGACCACCCGATTCACGTTGGCTGGGGGCAGGGGGGGCCATCAGACATTTGTGCCCAGGGGTCTATGAATTGTTAATCCGGCCCTGCCCCCAACAAATCTCACCTTTCCACCTCTGGGACAGCTTAAAAGAAGTCGAGAGGACTCCTAACTCACTAAGACCTATTCACAAACCGGTTTTTGTGGCATTTCATGTCGCGATGTTTTGAAATCCTATGCGGCTACAGGAACTTCCAATCGCGAGGAAGCAATTTTGCATTGTAGGCATAACTAACATGCAATAATGCCACCAACAACAACCAAAACTAGGCTACTCATTGTCAACATGTTTAAAGAGCTAGGCTATTTGTTTTGCCTTACTCTTGATTCATTTAGGCTAAGCCTTTTTATTCTGTTATTCATCATCTTCCGTCCTTGTGTAGCGCACACATTCTCAGACCTGTCACCTGTCACTCATCATCGTAAGGGAGGTGTTATAGCGGACCTATAGCGCAACCATTTACGTCTTCATAAAATAACAACTTGGCAGATATGCCTTCATAGCTTTGGGCTTCATTCAGCATTTTGTTCTTCTACTGGAAATGACTCTTCTACATTTGCTGCCTGCTGCATCCTTTCTGTTTTTATTGTTTAGAAAACGTTTGAGGTCTTGAGTTGCATTGAGGCAATTAAACATTGTTTGCTGGTAACCCGCCACAAATAGCCTACAGACTCTTGCCTGCGTGCATTCTCTATTCTCTCCAAAATGTGCCCGTTCTGAAACCAAAACGTGGGTCATAGTTGTCCAAGCCTCTATTGAGTAGCCTGTTAAAAACGTCGCTAGATAGTATTAAATCGCCAACAACATTGTTTTCTGCAGAAGCCTACCCTAGGCTACAGATTAGTTCTGAACAGTTATTTCTCTACTGGCTCAATTATCAAAAAGGTGCTTTCTCTTAGTCCTCCGCAAATTAAGCAGGTACTGTAGTTCAGAGGCGTTAGAATAAATTAGTGTTTGCGATTGACAACTTTGTGATAAGTAGGCTATAACACTAACTTTGCAAAGTTAACTTGAATGCATCTATTTTGAACAAAGTTGTGTAGGCTACACCACGCCAGTTGTATGCATGAACAGTTCTTGAAGACATTGTTTTGATTTGATTTTGATTAGGGGAGGGGCGGGCTGAAGCCAACCTGTCTGAGGGAGAGTGGTGCAAAGAGAGAATGCGTGCTCTGTCCTGCGCATACTGTATCTCTACAATGAAATCATGTGTCTAGGCTAATCTATATTTTCAATAAGCAATCACTGCATGCCTATGGAAACAATAAGGATATATTAGAGATATCAAGAGTAGGCTAATGCAGGAATTGACGTTACAGTTATTCAGTAACTGTAACGAATTACTGAAATTTGAATTGTACTTTGTAACGCGTTACCCCCAACACTGACAATAACGTAAACAGCAAATTAAGATATTTTTTCGTTTTGTGGAGCGGCACCGGTAGGCTATCAAAAGCAGATTTCGATTTCCGTTACCACTCTCACTTTCATTCACACACACACACGCACACACACAGACACACTCCACACACCAGACACTCACACACTCTTCTCATAATCCAGGACAGTGAGTCATGGTTCGGCTCTTCTAACATTGTGATTATTACAGTGCATGAAAATGCACTGTACTGTTCTTCCTAGGCAACAACTTACAAATAACTTCTTATTATTATTCCGCTTACCACTTTTTCCGTACGCTATTTCTCTTGAACAGTTTAACTTAGAAACTTAATTCAAACTTTGTAACGTAGGTATTCAAACGGACGAAGCTGCTATGTCTTTTCAACTTTGAAACTTTTAGACTTTTTAAACTATTAAAGAAAAACTTTTTAAAAATCCCCATAGACTTAACATTGCCGATTGTGACATCTTAATACGGCCGTTAAGCAATTAGAATCCTTTGGCAGGTGTTCAGGCCACCTGGATCAACTGCCAGTCTCAGACTTTAAGCATACAAACTGGCCCTATTAAGACTACACATCCTGTTCAACTGCTTCCTCTGCCAAAAACTGTTTCAAAATAAAAGTCCTCACTACAACATTTCACTCTTAAACAATTTAACCCTTTAAACTACTGAACTTTTTAACTGTTCAGCCATTGTAACTGTTACTTGTCATCAACTATGACTCCTACCCACTGTAGCTAGTTAGCATAGTTAGCATGTTAAGCATTGCTAGCATTTTTAGCAAAACTGCTAAAAATTATTAGCTAAGTTAGCTAAGTAACATGGTTAGCATGTTAACATTGTTAGCATGCTAGTTAGCATTTTTAGCAAAACTGCTAAAAATGATTAGCTAAGTTAGCTAAGTCACATGGTTAACATAGTTAGCATGTTAGCATTGCTAGCATAGTTAGCATGTTTAGCAAAACTGCTAGAAAATTTGAGCTAAGTTAGCTAAGTAGCATGGTTAGCATAGTTAGCATTGCTAGCACTGCTATAAAACATTAGCTAAGTAGCATGGTTAGCATAGTTAAAAATCTTAGCATAACTGCTAGCAAACTATAGAGCCATTCAACTTTTAGGTCAAATTATCGTCAAATATCTACCTATACACATTCATTAAACTTCCAGTCTGTCAACAACTTTTAAACTATTTACCTTCAACTTTTAAACGGTCTACTTTTAAACTATCTATTAAACTAGCTGTCTATCAACAACTTTTAAACTACGTTCGATTTTGACATCTTCATTTCAAAAGGCTATATCTTAAAAGTGATAAGAGATACAGACTTTCTGTAAATTAGAGAAATATTAAGGATGACCCAAAGGGTCAAAAAAGGGTTTATGTAGGGATTAAATGTTTATATCTAATTTGCATATTATGACGTCATATGATGGCGGCCATCTTGGTTTATAGAATTTTCATGAAAAGTCGCATGTTTGAATGATAAAATTCACCACTTCTTTCCCCCCAAAATGTCCCTCACCTTCTGTATGCTATATTGCACAATACTGAATGCTCAGGTAAATAGTAAGTAGTGAACAAACTGTGTAAATCATTACTAATAAATGGCAGAAACAAACCAAATGCATGTAGCGGTAGACTGGCCTTTTGCTGTAGAGATTTTCCATTTACTACATACAGTAGGCACTCTGATTCCATGTATGGGGCACATATATATTATTCAGATGACACACAAACACAAGTAGACAAGACCTGTTTAGTTCAAAAGCTCATTTGCCACGGCAAGGCACAGATCAGGAGTGAGATGACGAGACAAGACAAGAGACAATGTTAGTATTTTTTTCTTTTTGTTGTTTTTGTTGATATTTTTTTGTTTGTTTTTTCCTAGCTGACAAAGACACACACATCACAAGGACATGAACACACAAAAAGGAACACATAGTGTATGTCCTAAATGATCAGGGAAATAGATAGCAAATCAACAGTGTAAATCATTACTAATAAATGGCTGACTTTTTTTTTTTTATGTAGCAGGCCTTTTGCTGTAGAGATAATGACTCCCTATCCCTATCCATACAGGGCCGGCATTCCCATCATCTTGTGATAGACTATGCATGACCTAATGTGTGTGTGTGTGTGTGTGGGAGAGGGAGAAAGCGCGTCACCACCTCCACCATGCGAGCAGCATGGCCAGATCTGCCTACAAGGCCGAGTGGAGAGAATTTGCGCAGCTCGGACTAGGCCTACTGTCATTCTCATTGCGACTCCCCACACTGCCACTACGCTCCCCCCTAACTGTCCTATGACCACTTCGACCTCATCTAACATACCCAGTGGCATTAGACAAAGGCTCCACCACGTTACTGTCGCCGCGATTGTGGAGAGGCACACTGTTCAGAAGACAGAAGCTAGCGCTATGGACATGCTACCTCCAGCCTCGTTCGCCACACCACGAACACCCTGCTAACTTCCCGATTAACACTCCGAACCCGTGAAACATTATTCCCACCAGTGACATTGGGCAAACGATTCAACGTTTGTGCTTGGTGTAAGCTAAACTATGGAGTAAACTCTCACTTTGTCCAGCTGCATCATTGCAAGGCAGGGACACATCTGAAGCCTCACTAAACGAATCACCGTCATTTTCTGAAGGCAGATATTCCCCTTCAGAATCAGGGTCCGCGAATAGAAGACCCAACACTTCATTTCAGGTAAACTTTTTTGATGCCATTAGACGATAATCTAATGCAAATACTCGCTGACGATGACAATATCGCTCTGACAAAGTGGCTCACACGCACACTAGCTCCGGTATTGTACGCACTAATTCAATGCAGCTGTAGCGCGAAAGTTTTGTTTAAAGAGTGCCCTTTTTTCGACTCGGGGATGACGTATGACATGTCTGCCATCTAGTGGAGTGGAGGTCGAACGAAATATGACACCCTATTTGACTAAATCGGCCGTTTTATTCAGTACCGCATCTTGTCGACTGTGGCGCCTAGAGGGTTAAACTATCTACATTCAGCTTTTAAACAGTCTACTTTTAAACTATCAACTTTTATTAAGCTATGCAGCCACCATGTCTATCCTAGCATCACCGTAGTAACCATCTCTGTATTAGCTATTAGTCACTATTTTAACTATGATACATGATATTTTACATCACAACTTTAGCATTTTCATGCACTGGTAATTCCTTGGAATTGCATTTCTAGTTTTAGTTTATTTTCCCATCACTGCATGAGCACCACACTAGTCTATTTCCCTTTTCTGACACACACACACACACACACACACACACACACACACACACGCTAGTCTATTTTCCTTTTCTGACAGACCAACACATCATTCTTATTTATAGTTTACTTCAGTCCCATGAAGATTTCCATTTGTCACAGCTTAATTGGTGATTTCACATTTGTGATGTTTTTCCCTTGGTATCATAAAGTACTTTTATGTCACCATAATATTACTCTAATTTCTCACCATAATGGTCCTTTTACGAGATAAAACTCCTACAAAATGTGCAAGGAGCATTTCTGTGGAGCCATCTTTTCCATCGTAATGATTGAACAGTGAACAAATTAGATTGCCTTGAAAGAAGCTTTTATACAGTATGCGTTCCCTGCTGTCATTGGACATGTTGGGTAATTGCTGAGCTTCACTGTAGTCAAGTCAGACAGGGCTGTGCTCTCAGCGAGTTTAATGAGTTTGCACTTTGCACATGATGTGTTTTAGCAGGCAAATGTGTGTGTAGTACTAGACATAGTTTATGTTGGCAGTTTAAGTATCAATACACATGCACTGGCAGACAGGGGAACTCGTACACACGCAGGTGGGGCTGTGTGAGTGTGCATGTGTGTCTGTGTATGTGTGTGTGTGTGCGCGGCTGTGTGTGTGAGTGTGCATGTGTGTCTGTGTATGTATGTGTGTGTGTGTTTGCGCGGCTGTGTGTGTGTGTGTGTGTGTGTGTGTGTGTGTGTGTGAAGAACCTCTCACTGAGTGTGTGTAGGAGACACTTCACTGGAGGAGCCTGAAACTCTCAATATTGAGTAGGCTGGTGATACAGAATAGGGCCACGTTCGGTCTGGACTAGGGCCACGTTTGGCCTAGATGATGGTCATATGTGAGTCATATATTTCCAGGACCTACTGAGAAGAGAAGAGAAAGGCTAGGTTACAGATTACATTAAAGCTCATTTTACTTTTATTTCAGCTGATGCATTAGTGTAGTGTGTGTGTGTGTGTGTGTGTGTGTGTGTGTGTGTTGTTAGGAGCACAACTTTAGCTGTGGGTAGCGCACACCATTTGTTGGGTTTAGAAACAGGGCTGAGATGTGTGTGTATGGCTGGGCCATTGTGTATGTACAGTATGTGTATGTACAGTATGTGTGTGTGTGTGTGCCTCAACTATATTCTTTTTCTTATTTCAATATTCTGCCGACCAACTTTTTCCAAATCTGTTTTTCACCTCATAGTAGCAGGTGTGCTTCCCATTGTAAATGTATCATTGCAGTCTGGCACATTTCCTAAGTCCCTAAAAACAGCTGTTGTAAAGCCCCTTCTGAAGACAGAGACTAATCTAGAGGATATTAAACATATCCAATCTACAATTCATTGGTAGAAGTGTTGGAAAAAAATAGTCTTTACTCAACTAACCACCTTCTTAATATCAAATTTTGTTTTGATTACTTTCAGTCAGGTTTTTGGGCCCATTACAGCACTGAAATTCTTAAGATTTTAAATGGCGGCTCAATAAATATTGAGGACCCTGATAACAACATATTACCACACAGACTAGAACATTGTGTTGGAATCTCTGGTATAGTTATCTATCTGCGCAAATGATACCTACAAGTAAAGGAAGGAGCTTCTTTTTTGCCATTGTCAACTGTACCCAGGGATTAAAGTGAAAAAAAATCGTTTGACTGAACTTTTTTTAGGCCATACTGTAAGTCATACGTTGTTTATACCTACCTATAGAGATAGCACCCCTTTTGCGGTCGCGACCTATTGGTTTATAATGTACAAAAAGATGCAAACAGCAAAGTAAAGGGAGTATTCGCCTTTTTCACACGGCGGCCATTGTTTAAACCAAAACGAGGCTACAGGGTACACTTACTAATGCCACCTACAGGTGAATGCATAGAACATAACAATCCTATGGTTTGTGTATCCTGTAGCCTCATTTTAGCCGCCAATGGCCGCCATGTGAATAAGGCGAATTGAGATTGAGTTTTCCTGATGAACAAAACAATATATCAGTACCATCCCTGACCAGGCTTGGAATTTCACCATTCTGGGGGCAAGGCCACTTGGCCTTCAGTTGGGCATATTTGGTGGGGGGCACAAAGGCCACATGTCAGGGCACCAATGCCAAAAGTTAACTATACAGTAGTAGGCTATAAAAAGGATCAAAGTAGTAGCCTATTCACTGCAGTAGACCTGCATCACTGTATGAAACATTACAAAAACATGAAACATGACATATTACATAGAACTGTAAATCATCTGATCATCTAATATTTGCAGATATCTAGGCTATATACTATAACATTTATTTTATATTTGGCCTGTTATGAAATCATGTATTGAACAATTTAAGCACAGCTCAGCTTTAAGAAACTCAAATAGCCTAGATGCATGCTTAGCATTTTGTGATCATTAAGGCTACTTTCACAAACTCTTAGTCAGCTGTCCTATGATTTACCAATATAGGCGATATTTGTAACATTTATTTTGTATTTGGTCCGTTATGAAATCATGTGGAACAATTTAAACACATTGTAAAACGTAAAGCCCAAATTTGGAGACATCCATGCATGTCGAAATTTACTGCAAATTCAAAACTAGAGTACTCTGGAACGGCTGACTGTACAGGGGACTGCTTTACACTTTTGTGTTCGGTAAGGTTGGCTGTTTATTCTGATATATGGTTTGTCATGTGTTAAAAGAAGGGTTCGTGAAGTATTCCACCGAGATGAATGGGTCATGGGACGCAAAACCTTCAGTAGAATGTATGATTAAATTTAATTATATTATTTACTTTTCTCGCGAACCGTTCAACACAGCAATTATCGGCTAACATCGTTTAAAAGCTGAGAAAAAGCTCTTTCATGTGATACTTGTGATGTCAATGTGATGAATAGGCTACTTCGCGAGTAGTTCAACTGAGAAGAATGGGTGAATTTGAACGCACTTTCTTGCGCTGTCACTTTCTCCACTGCGTAAAAGACTAAATTAATTTGCGCTGTGAATGATAAGATTATTTTGACAGGCCACAGGCTAAATAAAAATCGCATTATTAGGGGACTTAAAGCAGAATATTGAAAGAACGGGGCACCAAGGCCACCGTGGCCTGTAAACCTCTGATTTTCAAAGGGGCCTCACGGCCAATGCAAGGGGCTACGACGGCCATGGCCTACCCTGTCCCTGACCATTGCTGATTAGCCATTGCTGTTGTTTTCTACTGCAGCAATATTGTAGAAAGGCTATAACTTACACTCTTATTTAATTAATTCAGGCCAAAA
Organism: Alosa alosa; assembly: GCF_017589495.1. Lineage (NCBI taxonomy): Eukaryota > Metazoa > Chordata > Actinopteri > Clupeiformes > Clupeidae > Alosa > Alosa alosa. The sequence goes on along the minus strand of NC_063192.1, from coordinate 2,690,601 downwards.
GTGTTTAAAGGGGAGCTTTTTTCTTGTTAATATGCAATTCATCACCAAGTAAAATCTATAAAATCAAGTTTGCAAGACTTCCCATTTCCTCATCAAAGTAACGAATCAGAACATTCTAGATATTGTTTATATTTCATTAAATTTACAGACAACTCAGTTTTCCAATGAGCAGCAATACTGTGTGTGCTCATGCAGGAGGTCTGCGCTTTTGTCTTCAGCAACAGATTGTATAAGGTTGACAATTGGTTGCGATATGGTGAGGGACAGGTCGTGTTGCGCTATGAAAGAACATGCGTAGCCTACTTTCTGAGCGCAAAAACGGTCAGCCTAAGATAAACGTAGCCTACCTCTGTCGTGGTGGCTATAGTTGCACCAGGTAGGTGAGATGTCCTGAAGTGCACGAACGTTAACCTTTTGGCGGTCTTCTGATTGTTGGCATGCTAAAACGTTTTCCTATTGCATCCATAAACAATTTTCTTTGCAGCAAACCGCCAAAAAGCAAAAACCCTGGCACTTTAATTTCTTTACACCATGGCTTAGTTCTGCCCCGTTTCCAACAGCCGCCCATCTCCATTAATTTTTTAACTTTTGACACCTGCCTTCCTTTAGCAACAACGCATCAATGACAGCTAGTGGCCTTGCCAAATAGACGCACACAAATCATGACGCTAATATGCGAGGTTCTGGTAGGCCTACTGGTTATGGTTTTGTGCTATAGATTAATAATAGCAAAGTTTTAAGTTGATTATTTTAATTGCATGGTTATTTTTTGTCAACATACACTCACAACCTGCTGTCGTTAAAAGTGAGGCCTAAGCAAAATAGGCTACAAGGCTGTCTGTGCGTCACAAACACGACTGACCCCCTTACTCAACAGTTTGCGATGATGACAATATTATTATTATTGTGAACACGCTCAGTCAAAACCTTCCGTCGCAAATTGTGACAAACATTGTTGTACATTTCATAACAGACAGGATAATAAATTGCACAGGCTACGTTTTATATTGCGTAGCTTTACACATAATGTTAGTTGCATTGATTAAAAACTGTAACAATAATAGTAGGCCTACATCGGATGACATAGCAGGCTATCTGTTCAAGTCATAGGTGACACCCAAAATGAATGACCTCCCCTGACAAGAGTTCGCGATAGTAAGAAATTGTCTACATTGATGCACGGAAAGAGCCTAAGAGCCTCTCCGAATTCGTATCCTAGAAATCTAGACGCACCCTAGCGGCGGCAAATTAATTTGCTCAGCCTGTACGTCTAGTATCAAACCATAGGGATTTCTATTGGCTGACGCCGTGGACCTCATCCAATCACAGCTCTATTTTGTTAGAGAGTCTTAAGGCGGGCTTAACAGGATAACGAGAGTCCCAAGCGACGGTGAACAACAAGGAAGGTGGCTATGGCGAATGAAGAGCGGTTGTTTGAATCGGGCGCTTGGCGTCAACTTTGGAGAAGTTGGACTTGTGCTTTTCTTTGAAAGTTGAGCAACACAGTGCACTTAAGTCATTCCTCTTCAAGAAGGATATATTTGCCGCTTTGTCAATCGGATAATGGATATGGTCAGAAGGCTGGCCTATTGCATGCCTAGGCAGTTTGAAAGACAATTCTCTGCCCGCCCCTTGGATCAAGCGAGGTGAATGGTTCGATGCCAGACTATACATTTCAATCATATCCAAAAAAGTTAAACAGATTAGGCAACCTCATCAGCTGTCTCCATTGTGTCACTATAATCCAACTTTTAGACTGTTAGTCCTCCAGACGTGTTCTTTTTTTTTGAAGCAAACGCCCCAGGCCAATGAGACAAGCGTGCAGCTACAACATAAACAAAGCGAAACTCATGGCTGACGTATCTTCTTGAGCGGTCACTGATTGAGACACAGAAAGTTCTCAAGAACACTATTAGGTCTTTAAACATTTACCATCACACACATTAATTCATCGGACCTAATATTTGTAGTTGCAATAAAAAAAGGAAAAGAAAAAAGGTGATAGCCCCCCCTCCTATTATTTTTTCTCATTGGATCTGCATCGATCTCAAATATGACATTTCTAAAATCAAATTGACGGAAATCCATCGTACGACGGAGAACTTTAATACTTGACTGTACCTCAACACCAACGTTCATGACCTGTGGTGTTCCCCAGGGGTCAATCTTGGGGTTACTATTATTCAACCTTTATATGCTCCCACTTGCACAAATCATCAGAACAGTTTGATTTTCTATCATAGCCTAGCCCTGTCACCCAATGACCAGGGCCCCCTTTTTCTTCAGCTGAACAAGGAAAAAACTGAAGTAATTATTTAGTAAAAAGAAGGAAAGACTTAGGGTGTCAACTTTCCTTGACATAAAAAGGCAAAAGCAGAGCAATGACTAAATCAGCTTCTTATGTCAAAACCTTATTTAGAGATCTTATGTCCTGATTTAGAGATCTTATGTCAAAACGTTATTTAGAGATCTTATGTCAAAACATTATTTAGAGGTCTTATGTTTAAACGTCATTTAGAGGTCTTATGTCAAAACGTTATTTTGAGGTCTAATGTCAAAAGGTTATTCAGAAAAACGTATTTATGTCTTTATCTCCAGTTGAATACTGCTATGTGTTTTTCACAGGCCTGTCTAAAAAGCTAATTGAACAACATCAGGTGATACAAAATGCAGCTTACGTAGAGTTACGAGAGTTATGTAAATGAACAGAACTGACCACATTACTCCAACACTTAAATGTATTGACAGACTCAGCATAGCCTTGTGCTCTTGATGAGCATTGATGGGGTCTGTAATAAACAGGAGTAAACAAAGAAAGAAAAATAGTCACAAGGCAAACAGGGTGGATTCAGTCAGCTTGATTATACCTGTCTAGACACAAAAACTCCTGTAGGGCAGTTGCATTAGCACACACACACACACACACACACACAAACAGACTCCACTTATCAGACAGCCGGTTCGGCTTTGTCAGACACACAGCGACACACAGTGAACCCACTTTCATCTCAGAAAACACACACAGTATAATTACATCTGGTGGTCTTGTGTCTGATTTACACTAATCAGTGTGTGTTTGTGGGTGCATGTGTGTGTGTGCGTGTGTGTGTGTGTGTGTGTGTGTCTGTATGTATGTATGTGTATGTGAGAGTGTGGGTCTTCTAAAGTATGGCTTACTGTGTTCACTGCTGGATCACACACACTTACACACACATAAGTGTGCACACACACACACACACACTCACACACACTGTATGACAGTTCTAGAGTTATGCTCCTAACCCAAGTGGAAGTCAACTGTTAGCTTGCCAACCTCTTCCATCCGCTCTCATCCCCATAGGGAGTCACGGCAACACATCCGCTCTCATCCCCATAGGGAGTCATGGCAACAGTCCCCCTTCTCGCTGTCTGAAGCGTGGAGTTGCTGAGCTGTGCTGAACTCTGTTCTCATGCAACGTCCCATTGCCCCTTGCAGCTCTCCTCCTTAGAGGTCATGCACATTACACAATCATCTGATTGGATAATCATGTTCTGACAATCTGATTGGATATCTGTGTTCATCATCATTATTAGTATGACCATTCAGTATATGAAATTGAGCTTGGCATCAGACTCATAGTCTAACTAACTATACGCAAACAGATACCACACATGTACACACACACACACACACACATACACACACACACACACAGTTAAAGTTTTGCTTAAGCATAACAGCATAATTGCGATAGTTGGGAGTTAATGTCAGTGTAAGGCTTTGATGTAATTTGCAGAGACAGCATTTGTCCACATTTTAAACAACATCCTCCACAGAGCATTTGAATGGCCCAGTCATGGATATTTAGACGACTCCACGCCACACGTGTGTCTTCCCTGGCAGTCCAGAACTTAACATACAAATGGATTCTTCTTATTCACTCTTTTCATGTTGAAGTGGACTAATAGTCATACTGCACATGGATGTGACAGGAAGTTACATCATCAAGTGCCGCCTGTCAATCAATGAGCTGTTCCTGTCATGCCACCCACTTACAGTGGGTTGCATAAGTATATAAGTATAGTTGACTAAAAAGAGGAATAAAAAATCAAACTCAATCAACCCAGCTAATAGGCTAACTGAAATACACACCATGCCAATCTCTAGGTATGGTGAAGGATATGTGATGATGTGGGGCTATTTTAATTCCAAAGGCCAAGGGAACTTTATCAGGATGCTTAGTATCTTGGATCCATGATATAACTGGCCTTTAAAAATAAAAAGCTGCCTGCCTCTATGGGAATTTAACATAGGGGGGTGTATACGTATGCACCCTGTATTTAATGAAGAACATTTATTTATTTACGATACATTATTCATTCGCAAAGTAAATTGGTGTCCTTAAAGGTTGGATTTTTCCTCATTTTTTAAATTAAGGCATTAAGATCAATTTCTAAAAGATGCTTTTTTATTCCTCTTTTTAGTCAATTTAGCATGGGGGTGAATACTGCAACCCACTGTGTCTCCTCGTTATTGGTCAGGAACACTTTAGAGATCAGTTAGCCTCTACAGAGATATCAGTTTTACTCCAGCGGGCAGTGCAGACTTGAACCTGCTGAGGTGGAGCACAAGGTGTGTGTTTAACTCCAACCTGCTGAGGTGGAGCACAAGGTGTGTGTTTAACAAGGGCTGGAGGTGCATGAGAAGTGTGGAGTGTGTGTTTGAAAGTGTATGTTCAACTCCAACCTGCTGAGGTGGAGGAGAAAAGTGTGTGTTTAACTCCATCCTGCTGAGGTGGAGGGGAAAGTGTGTGTTTAACAAAGGGCTGGGTGGGCAGAGTCGCCCCTCGTTACTGAGGTGGGAGAGGTGTGTGTGGAGGAGAGGAGAGGCGGTCGAAGGCGGTCGACCCTTTACTGGACCGTGGCAAGCAGAGCCGCCAATCATTACACTAATCTCAGACGCTGAATACATTTCACTTCAGACATCGATTGGATTAGGCACGCACGCGCATACACACACACACACACACACACACACATTTCACCTCAAGACATCGATTGGATTAGGCATTATTTATGCAGGAGCATGGATGTTTACTGACTACGTGGGGCAGTGCGAAGCTGGTTTGAATAATAAAAGACTTGACTTTCAGACACACACACATACACACACACACACACACACAGTCTCCTGCTTGAGCGCCGTTATTGATTGATGGAAATTTTGAGACAAACAAGGACCAAGAGTGGACCCCCAGATAGACTCCTCTGAGAGACAGCGTCCAGATTTACACTCCATCCAGACACCTTTGTGTGTGTGTGTGTGTGTGCGTGTTGAGAGAGAGAGAGAGAGAGAGAGAGAGAGAGAACAGAGAAAGAAAGAGAGTATGGTGTGTGTGAGGGTATTTTGTGTGTGTGAAGGTATTTTGTGTGTGTGGACTGTGGGTGTGTGTGTGTGTGTGTGTGTGTGTGTCTTATCAACTGAACTGTCAAAGCAGGCCTCTTCTTCATGGTTAAGTGTAATGGCACACATGAGTAAGAAGGCAATTGTGGGTCAAATCCAGCGATAAACCACCAGATTGGGCATTACCTTGACGTCACCTGACCTGACTCGACACAGAAACGAGTCTGATGAGAGTCTGATATGAGTCAGATATGAGTCTGATATGAGTCAGATATGTGTCAGTTATGATTTGGATACGAGTCGGATATGAGTCAGATTTGATACAGATATGAGTCTGATAGTAGTCTGATACGATACAGCTATGAGTCTGATATGAGTCTGATATGAGCCGGATCTGGTGCAGAAGCTTTTTAGCACCCGCTGTTAGATTGAAAAGCTCTTTCTATAGAATGTTTAGCTCTGAGGCAACACAGGTAGGTGAGGAAACTCAGTGCACATCAGCGTTATGCTACATGGATGTAGCATAATGAGAATGTTGTTTTAAGAAGCCATCCATCATCAGATTTGCGCAACGTGGGTGCTGTTTCAACATTGTGAGGACTTTGTTTTTTGAAATGAGCTTGAAATGAGTTCTCTTATGTGCATGACAGCATGAGTGAGTCAGCGCTAATTATACAGCCACATGCTAGCACAGCCAGACACACACAAACATCAGCACATCAACCACTGGGAGAGGAGAGAGAGACACCATCACACAAAATACAGAGGAGAGGACGGGAGAGGAGGAGAGGAGAGAGAAGGGGAGGGGAGAGGAGAGGAGAAGAGAAGGAGAGTAGAGAAGAGGGAAGGGGAGAAGGGGGGAGGAGAGGGGAGGAAAGAAAAAGAGAGGAGAAGGGGAGGGGAGAGAGAACTGGAGAGGAGGAGAAAGAGACACCTTCAGATCAGATACTGAGGAGTGATGAAGAGAGAGAGAGAGAGAGAGAGAGTGTGTGTGTGTGTGTGTGTGTGTGCTAGGAGATCAAAGGAGTGAAGTAGAGGAAGAAGGAAGGAGAAAAAAGACAGCAAGGAGAGGAGGAGGAGAGAAAGAGAAGGAGGAAGAGAATAGACAGGGAAGATAAAGAGAAGACCAGATGAGGAGATGAG
>NC_063192.1:2671575-2676575 GCF_017589495.1 Alosa alosa | reverse complement strand
TTCTCATCCTGGATCTCTGTGTGGATCAGAGTAAGCCCTTTAGTCACTGATGTCTCAGGACCAGTTAAAGGATGTGGAGTTTTGGTCTAAAACTCCCGAGCTAGCTTGCCAAAAGGCCTGTGAAACCAAATATATATAATAATAGCTTCTTTGACTAGGAGCTTCTTAACATATAGTCAGTGCTGTGAAAGGCTTGTTAAAATTGTTGACCATATAGTGAAAGGCTTTCTTTCATTTTTGCAGTGTGTTCCTACAAGCACAGAGTTGTGGAAACCACATGTTTATCTGTCCATCATAAGACAATGAATTTTAAGATACCAAAACTAGTCGCCTGATAAAAGCAAAACCGCCCGATAACCATAACCTAGCCTGATAACCATAGCATAACCTAGCCCAATAACCATAGCATAACCTAGCCTGATAACCACAGCATTACTGCCCAATAACCATAGCATAACCTAGCCCAATAACCATAGCATTACCTAGCCCGATAACCATAGCATTACCTAGTCAAATAGCCATAGCGTTACCTCACAAAATGGCATATTGTTACATAGTTTTGCTTTAATGTCTGTATGAGACCATATTGTGAGAATTTAACAATCATTTATAAACATATTTTAGATATAGGCTTATTTACTATTAACAAACCATTTAAAACTGTGTGTACAAATACTTTATTTATGACAATTAACATAGGAGCAATGCTTTACAAACGATAATTCAATACTTGAATTTCCCCTGGGGATCAATAAAGTATCTATCTATCTATCTAAACAAAGCATTTTGTAATAGTTGACAACTGGTTTATAATGGGAAAGTGATTTCATTTATAAGTGGTTGTTTCATTTATTAAGTATATATCATGTACTTACAAACGTATTTTGGTTACACTTTACTTGACAGTATTGACATAAGACTGACATGACACTGACATGAACGTGTCATAAACAAGTCATAAACGTTTATGACAAAGCTTCTGTTATTAAGTGACATTCGGTTTTTCTCATACCAAGTTAGGGTTAGGATTAGAGTTATATTTAGGGTTACAGTAGGGTTAAGTTTAAGGTTAGTGTTAGGATTAGGGTTAGAGGTTAGGGTTCACGTGTCATGACAGTGTTATGTGTTCATGACAGTGTCATGTCACTCTTATGTCGATACTGTCAAGTAAAGTGTTACACATATTCTTTGGACAGGCTTATTTACTATGAACAAACCATTTATAACTGTGTGAACAAATGCTTTACTGATGATAAATTATGTATGAACAATAAATTACTAATGATGAACAAACCATAAACTAATAAGTAACAAAGGCTTAATAAATGATGAATTGTGTGTAGTTAAAGTGTTGCCCATATTATTGCTCTAATGTCTATATGAAGCCATGCAAGAATTCCCTCATACACCTATGTACAGTACAATATGTATATTGTACAATAACTCCCTCACATAATATTCCTACACACACACTAGTGGGCTTAATCTGCATTTAACGTCAACATTTATTTGAAATGGAACATCAAACAAAGGTATTATCATATCTATAATGATGTCATCCCAACACAACATTAAATGTTTATTTCGTTACTGTAGCTCTTATGTTGCCCAACGTAGAAGGTCCCTCCGTTATCCAATCAAAATCCAGCATCTCGGCTCTAATGAGTATGATTGGTGTGGAACGCTTCCAGTATTCCCATGGCTCCTCCTGGCATCCCGTCCAATTAGAACACATTCCGACGCAAATGTCAACATGTGAATATTCATTGGGGGACGCTGCTGAAATGTCATTGGAAGATACCCTGTTGGAGATAGTAATTAGACTAATGTTTACACTCCAGCTGATTCAGTTTCCCTTCACTCTGTATACTCAGGAGGTCTCCAGCAAATGCTTGTGTGTCTGTGTGTGTGCGTGTGTGTGTGTGTGTGTGCGTGTGCGTGTGCTTGAGTGAATCGGTATGTGTGTCTACATTATTTTTTCCAGTTTGAGCGTAACAAAACTACAAGGAAGATATAAACTATGTGTATGGGTGATCAGCGCCAGGCCAGGAATAGCAAATGTGAAAAGAGGAAGATGAATCCCTGAGCTGAAGATGAATCCCTCTCACACCGATGGGAAAAAGCAAAGGGAGATGAAGATGTGGAAGAGATGATGTCACTTCCTCTGAATGGGGCAAGGAGTGTATGCATGGCGTGAACAGAAGCTGAAGACTGAGATGATGTCACTTCCTCTGAGTGGGGCAAGGAGCACATGCATGGCGTGATCAGAAGCTGAAGACTGACACAGAGAATTACATTTCTGCAGTCAGGAGAGACAGGGGCACACACGCACGCACACACACACACACACACACACCCGCACACACGCACACACACACACACACACACATGCACACACACACACACACACACACACACGCACACACACACACACACACACACACACAAGCCCCCCCACACACAGTCTAGTTAAATCACTCTTCTCATGCTCTGCTAGCTGTACCTACATAACTGACTTGACAGGAAAGTACTCCCAGAACATGATATTTCAGTTAGAGTGTGTGACTGAGTGTGTCATGATGTAAGAGAATGTGTGTGTGTGTGTGTGTGTGTGTGTGTGTACGTAAGTTTTTATAGTAAATGTGATATTAAGAAAGTTAGTGTATGTTTGGGTGTGTGAGGGAGAGTTAGTCTGTGATATAACTGGAGTGTGCGGGGTGTGTATGTGGGTGTGTGAAGTATATGCAAACATATTTTTTTGTATGCATGTTTTTCTGTGTGGATGTGTGGAGGGTATGAGTGTGTTTTGGTGGTGGTGTGTGAAATGTATGTATGTATGTGTGTGTGTGTGTGTGTGTTTAAAAAGAGTGTGTATCTTTCACAGGCCTGACAAGCACCGACAAAACTAGAGCCAGTGCACACTCAAACACACACACACACACACACACACATACACAGAAACAAGCACACACACACAGATGTTTTCACAGATTGTAATGGAGGTGACACAGTTTTTCCTGTGTGTATATTAAAAATTGTGTTCAGAAAAGAAAGCACAGAAGATGTATCACACACCTACACAAGCACACACACACACACACACACACACACACACACACACACACACACACACACCTTATCAGCAAAGATATTCATACAGTTGGGCATCTTATATATATATATATATATATAAGTATATGTGTGTGTGTGTTGGTGTATGTGTGTGACTGACATAAACATACCTTCTGCACTCTCTCCATCTGACCTATACACACACTATTGGACAATGCTCTATTCCACTTTCTCTCAACACACACACACACACACACTCTTTCTGGCTTAATGCTTAATTACACACACAGGCACATACACCCAATTACCACAAGTGTCTGTATGTGTGTGTATGTGTGCGTGCATGTGTGTTTGGATACAGGGCACACAGTAACACATTATGTGTGTCCACTGTAAATAAATGTATTGGGTTTGGCTTTTGGGTATATTTAGTAAATAGAGGAGAGTGCTAGTCCACACACACACACACACACACACACACACCAGAGAGTGCTAGTCCACACGTCTCCTTATGTGTGATGACAGAGTTCAGGCCTCCAGTATTTCAATAATGTAGGAACTGGTAGCTGCTTTGACACCTGCAAGTTTCATGCACTGACTGAGTGCACTTCTTCTTAACTCTAAATAGAACACCTGACCAACACCAGCAGGGACATTTGGATGAAATTCAGATGAAATCTCCACCATGTGAGTACACACACACACACACACACACACACACACACACACACACACACATTTAGCACTTGTAAATGTGCTTTCTGGCTGTCTATTATTTTTTCTCACTCTCGTTCTTTCTCTAATCTCTCTTCATCTCTGTCCCTATTTGTGTTTTACAGTGGGCGTTTCTTTTCAAATGTCCACTTCAGTCACGCATTACGCGGCGTGAAGCTGCGTGAAACTTTAGTACCACTTTCAGCCACTGTGCGTCGCTCTGCCACTGTACATCGCTCTGTCAGTAGCCTACCTGCCGCCCCTTCTGAAAAAACAGGAGGCTACCGTTAAACAAAGCCTACGAATTCAATAACAAAATAAATCATGCATAATTAAACATTACCTCGATTTAGGCTACTTGGGTATGGCTTAAGGCTTGACTACACGGTGGTAATCGAAAATCGAAATCTGCTTTTGATAGCCTACCGGTGCCGCTCCACAAAACAAAAAAATATCTTAATTTGCTGTCTACGTTATTGTCAGTGTTGGGTTTAACGCAACTACGCAAATCAAAAAAACAATGTTGTTGGCGATTTAATACTATCTGGCGACGTTTTTAACAGGCTACGCAATAGAGGCTTAGACAACTATGACCCATGTTTTGGTTTCGTAAATTAATTTGCCCTACTTCTTGACTGCAATGTAGTCAATTGACTGCTTGACATGTCATTTTTATTTTTCTGTACAATAAACAAATACAGCTGCTTTATGCCGCAGAATTACATTCATATTTGGCTGATTCTGCAGACGCGCAAAAATACACTGCCACTTCTCTCCCCATATTCCAAGATTAAGATAGTAGCCTATACAAAAAGTACTTCATACTATCATAAAAATTCATTAAAACGAATAGCAATTTGCAACTTGACAAAACACTGGATTAAATATCGTAGGCACAGGAGAAAACTTGTACAGTGCGAGGACGATATGAGCCTGTTGCATTTCGTTAGATGTCCGAGTCAGGCATAATGTTTGAAAACCACTGGCTCGTAATCACAATAATTTAACACATGACAGTTGGCTACTTCATCATGTTCCCATGCCTACATTTTGGTGAGTTGCATAGAGATCGTTAAAAACACAACAAAGTATGGCTGTCCGTTTGGGACATCGAAAACTTATATTTTTAATAGGGTAGACTACCGTCGGAGATGCTGACTTGCAAAGGCCTCGGGATAACACGAGTCAAAGTGGGGAATGAAAGAAAAAGTTTG
>NC_063192.1:2659075-2669075 GCF_017589495.1 Alosa alosa | reverse complement strand
CTACTAAAACGAAACCTTTAAATTAATTCATTGTCATTGTAGATATCTAGCGGGTTCATTCTGTCTCACACTACTCTCTCACACCTTAAAGCACATTCGTTGTACAGTCTATAAATTCGACACGCCATTGCATTGTTTACTTCAATTTCTTGTCGTTTTAGCTGCACTCAACGGTTTTGTGAAAATTACTATAGAAACCAACACAGAAAATGGTCTCTGGCTTAACACAAGTCTCCTCTCGACAGGGCGTAACATTTAAGACCAGACTTAGAGAGAGAGCACACTAAGTCAGCGTGGTCATCAAGTCATCATTTTAGACATAGAACGCTGAGTTACGCCAGTCTTAGCTTAAGACTGGTCCTAAGTCCTGTTGGTGCAACCCGCTCCAGGTGTTTGTGAGGTTGTGTGTGTGTGTGTGTGGTGTGTGTGTGTGTGTGTGTGGTGTGTGTGTGTGTGTGTGTGTGTGTGTGTGTGTGTGTGTGTGTGGTGTGTGTGTGTGTGTGGTGTGCTGTGTGTGTGTTGTGTGTGTGTGCGTGTGTGTGTGTGTTGTATATGTATGTGTATAGATACACTGTGTGACTGTCTATACAGTAGCCTTTGTTTGATATTGTTGGAAAATTTTAACAGCACACCAGATTTAGTTTTTTGAAATATTTTTTATTTAATTCATATAATACTGACACATTTACTCAATAGTTGGGACCCGGCCTTTAAAAACACAGATAGTAAAACCGTCAGAGATCTCTTTTATCTGATTTGCTATACGAAGCTTCCTTTTCTCTTTTTACATGATTATTTATGTACCATGACATCTAGTCAGCCCGTCTCACGCCGCTGATGTCGAGTCGAGCTCAGTCTTTAGAAAAAAAGGCAAGAAAAAAAGAAAGGAAACAGTTGCAGATATTCTACACAGGGTTGTGTGTGTGTGTGTGTGTGTGTTTGTCTCTGTGTGTGTTGTGTGTATGTGTGTGTCTGGGTTGAGCACTCCAAGATTCAGTGTCAGTATCTGGCATGGTCAAGATTCAAGAGGTCAAGGCCCTCCTATGGGTCAGAGGGTGAAAGTTGAAAGTTCACAGGGTCACAGGAAGCATCAAAAAGGGTGAAAACGTATCTAGAACATGAGCAACACCAGAGACGGAGTCTCATGAGGGTCAAAAAGCAAAATATAAATAAAAAAAAATGCCTCTGGAGAGACTGAGTATGAATGAATGAGAGTATAGGTCGTCCATTTTTCCCTATATGTGTGTTTGGTGGTGTGTGTGTGTGTGTGTGTGTGTGTGTGTGTGTGTGTGTGTGTGTGTGGCCACAGGCTACTAACATCTCTCATCCCTGTCTCCATCTCCTAAGATACGTAGCCACCCACCAATACCCAGCTGCTTCTGGACCGCACTCTGCAGTCCGTCCGACTGACTCTGATCCAGAGATAGCCGGTCTCAGAGGTGGACAGAGAGATAGAGCCAGCAGCCGGTGGGGCTCCGAGTGGCTAAATTGGGTTCTGGTTCAGGGCTCTAAGTCCTCCAGGGAGTCTCCAGGGTCTGAGTCCAGTCCTGAGCTCCAGGGTCTGACCCCCACACCAGGGGTGGTCCTGCTGCCCAGCCTCATCGCATCAGCTGACCCTTCAAGTTCCAGTGTTATAATGCAAAGCCCAGGCAGGTCCTAGTGTCCAGGTAGATTTCAGACCTCTGGACTAGCCGTAATCCTCTCTGTTATGTTTCCCTTGATATCATGGTCAGCCCTGCTGGCCACATGCAACCCACGAGCCCTCGTGTAGCACAGGAACGGGTTTGCCCTCCTAGTCCTGTCGCCTGTTTAGGTCCTGTTGACCAGGTGTAGTCCTGTAGTCCAGGTGTAGTCCTGTTGTCCAGGTGTAGTCCTGTAGTCCAGGTGTAGTCCTGTTGTTCAGGTGTAGTCCTGTAGTCCAGGTGTAGCCCAGTGGTCCGGTTGTCCAGGTATGGTCCTGCTCAGGTATGGTCTGGTTCCAGTGTTTCTGGTGAATGCTCTGGGAGGCGTGGCGTGGGGGCGGGGGTCGGGGCTGCCAGTGGACTATCGGGTCACCTGTAGGGATGGAGGAGAGGTGGGCAGTAAGCATGGGCTCCGCACCATCCTGATATCACACATTATACATAATGGCACATTACAGTTATGAGCATGTGAAATAAAGTTATTAACTACACTTCACGTTACAACATAAACTATCATAATACATGGCACCATGCCATCATACACCTTAACCATGACAACCATTATAACAAGGAAACAATGGTGAAGTGTTTGTAATTCATGTGTTTTCTTTGTATTGACTGGTGTATTGATCCGATGATATTGATCTGGACTCATCAGTCTCTTGTGAGGCCGTTGGTGGGTGGGGAGGTGTGTTGTTATTTCAGTGTATCTGCTGTAAAGGGTGTTAAAGGTAAGAGAGACAGCTAATCTCATTCTGAAGCACTCCTCACCAGCTCACACCCAGCCGCACCCAGTCAAAGAAGAATCAATCAATCAATCAATCAGTCAATCAATCAGTATGTGGGATGTGGGGGGGGGGGGCTAATGTCAGTGTGTGGGATGTGGGGGTAATGTCAGTGTGTGGGGTGTGGGGGGGGCCAATGTCAGTGTGTGGGGGCCAGTGTCATTCCTTCAGTGTGTGGGATATCTATACTGTGGCATCCACTGTCAGACAGGAAGGAACAGCTGCATCCTCGGAGCTGATATGAGCTGGCATGCAGGGGGTGTATGCCAGCTCACACACACACACACACACACACACACACACACACACACACACACACACACACACACACACACACACACACACAGGTTTGCCTAATTCACTCACACACTGGCACAGAGCAACATGCAGGTGTCCCAGATAACATCGACACACACACACACACACACACACACACACACACACACACACACACAGACTGGCATGGTGCCCACTGTCTGGAGTCATTCTCAGGTGCCAGTGTGAGGCGGAGCAGGCAGGTGCTACCGTGGGCAGACCGAGATGGCAAACACTCAGCAGCTGGCACAGTGCCAACGCGTGTCTCTCCAATGTACACACACGCACCGCACAGAGAGAGGAATCTTTAATTAAAGTGCAAACACTAACGGTGCCGATGCTGCAGTCAGATCACAAGATCAGTGGGCTCTGCTTCTGATGGTGGACACACACACACACTCACACACACACTCACACACACACACACATACACACCACACACACACACACACACTCACACACACACACACATACACACACCACACACACACACACACACACACACACACTCTCTCTCCTTCTCCCCCTCTTCTCCTACCCCTCCTACCCCTTCTTCATCCTCCTCTTCCTCCCCCTACCCCCCTCTTTATCCTCCTCTTCCTCCCCTACCCCCCTCTTCATCCTCCTCTTCCTCCCCTACCCCCTCTTTATCCTACTCTTCATCCTCCTCTTCCTCCCCCTCTTCCTCCTCATCTTCATCCTCCTCTTCCTCCCCCTCTTCATCCTCCCCCTCTTCCTCTTTCTCTCCCTCTTTGCTCTGCTGCTTTAAGATCCCTGATCCATCCCAGAACCACTCGGTTTCTATGGCGTTGGAGGAAGAGGCAGTGGCACAGGAAGTCACGCAAGAGGGGGGGAGAGATAAAAGAGAGAGAGAGAGGGAGAGAGGAGAGGAAGACAGTGAGAGGGAGAGAGAGGAGAGAGAGAAAGAGAGAGAGAGCAAAGAAGAGACAGACAGAAGAGGAAAACAGTGAGAGGGAGAGAGAGAGGGGGGAAGAAAAGGAATAGAGAGAGGACAGAAGAAGAGAGATATATGTAGAGACAACAAAAAAGAGAGGAAGTAGAAAAGAAGGGATATAGAGTGAGTCAGAGAGAGGGATGAAAGAAGTAGAAAGGGCTTGAAATGGACATCAGAAGGGAGAACCAGAGAGAGAGAGGGAGAAATAGGATCGATGGAGGTATAAAATGATGGAGGGATACTGTATATGAGGAAGTTGATGGAGGAATAGATGGAGGTGCAAAAAGAGGGATGGAGTGGTTTACACACGGCCCTGTAGGAGGAGAGCAGGCATGGCCACCAGCTACGCTTGTGCAGCATAGCACATCCAGTAATCCACACACACACACACACACACACACACACACACACACACACACACACACACTGAAAAGAATCCCAGCACATCCACACATAATCTATATGTGTCAACCAGAGGGATTTGACCTAACACACACACACACACACGTTCTCTCTCTCTCTCTCTCTCTCTCTCTCTCTCTCTCTCTCTCTTCTTTCTTCTTTCTTCTTTTTGGACAGGCTAAGGGCCTGTCCACACGGAGACACTTCTTAGGTTAAACGCAGAGGTTTTGCTTCGTCTTGACCGAGTGTCTAAACGAATCCTGTAAACGCACTGCTTGAAACCGTACTTTCTTGAAACCTGGTCCTAGAGTGGAAAAATCTGAAACCGTAGCCCGTTTGAATTCGTTTAGACAGCGAAACCGCACATCCTGCTTGTGTATCGATGATGTCATCGCCACACCTCAGCTGCCCTGGAGTTGCACTTATAGTATTGCCTAACAATACTAGTTTTCATGCATGACATTACCTACGATTACACTCCGTAAGATAAATATCACAACTGGTGCTGCACAGTGCCGATAGCTTATGACTTGGTGGACTGAACACTGTTTTTCCCGGTGTTCTTTTATGCATTCTAGCTACTGTCAGTGACGCGAGAGAACTTAAGTTATTAGGAAAGTGCGGTGTAAGTTTAGGCTACATTAATTTGTGCGTAGTGCCAATGGCATTCATTTATTTTACATGTCTTACAACATATATACATGCATTCACAGTCGAGTGAAATCAGATATAAGCATACAAAGACGCTTTAGAACTCACGTTAAGCCCGATGGTAGCACACTGAATGCAAATGTGCGATTTGATGCAGGCAAAAGTATTGACTGTTACTAACGAAGGTTTTATAGCAATATTATAAATGTGGCGACAGAATAGCCTAGAACTTGGGTAAGCCTTGTGTTTAGTAGCCTAATTGCGGTGATGGCCAAAACTAATGTGAATCACGGACTATCCTACAACCAAAGAAAGTAAAGGTGATTAGTAGGCCTACCTGCGTTAGCCAAATAAAGGACGGGACTGCACCCTTCACAAACCGTAAAATAAAGTTTAAAGTTTTACAGTTGACTACAGTTGACAGTTCACCATCAGTCCACACAAACAATTCTGGTTTCCTTTCACTAGCCATTTCGTCGTAGCCTATTCTGTCTGTTTGTAAAGCGCTAGTTTTGGTCAATGTCTGTAAAGAAACAGTGCCACCTATAGGCCTGTGGTATGAAGTAACGTGTTGAGTCGTGTTGGGATGGATCCGTTTGGACGCAAATATTCTTGATACGGTTCCAGGGAAGACGGAGGAAAAAAAGATCGGTTTGGTACGTGTGGACTAGGCCTAAGATGGCTGTGTGGCTGTCCCGGAGGAACAGGGTGGAGGGGACAGGGGAAAGGGTGCCTTTGTTAAAACTATCCTTGGCCACAAGGCTGAGGATTGAGCACAAGTATTATCAGTTAATTGGTGATCTTGAGTCTTTCAATGGAACATGGGGGGTTGAGGGTTGTATTTGTGCACTGGATGAAGGAGGGGAATTGCTGTTTAAGTTTTGAGCCGTATGATGGGTGACTGATAGCAGGTTGGTCTGTCTGGTTGATTGTTTTTTCTTTTTCTTTTCTTTTTCTTTCGCATAATTTGTGGGTTATTTTTTTATTTTTTTGTTGTTATTTTGGGTTACTGTTTTTTTGTGTGTGTTTATTTTGGCAGGGTGGGGTGGAGGGAGGGTTTATTATGGGTTGGTTTTAATGTTACCTGGTTTCCTTTTTGATTGTCAATAAAGGAGCCTTAAAAGTCAAAAGTCTCTTTTTATAGAGAGAGGGGATTTGATCTCTAAAAGTCAGAAAGTGCACACTGTCACTAAACACACACACACACACAAACACCATCACTACCCTGTCATCTCTCTAATGCATCCCCTCCTTGTCGATTTCAATTAGGCTGGTCCCCTCCCCCTGAGACGCTGATCGATCAAACGCACCGAATGACACTCAGATGATAATGTCACAGAAATACAAGTGATCATTGTAATACTGCACACTCTAACACACACACATGCAAAGAGGCACACACGCACATACACACACACACACAGCAAATCACCGCAAGAATACTACCACAGCAACCATTCTCTACTGAACATCACAATAGTGATGCCATGACAACCATCAGATTCTATAGTATACTACAAACATATCACCAAGGCAATGTCATGACAACATTCTATAGATTCTGTAGTGGGGCAGTAGGGCTCTGAGTATACCAGGCGACTCCTCAGCGCCGTCTAAAGGCCTGTGGACATGGCCACCGCTGAAGGACAGCCAGGAATGACTCAGTGGTCTTCAGTAGCCACTGCTCCCTCTCCTCTCCTCCCCTCTCCTCTCCTCTCCTCCCCTCTCCTCTCCTCCCCTCCCCTCTCCTCCTCTCTCCTCTTCCGTCCTCCCCTCTCCTCTTCCCTCCTCTCTTCCCCTCTCCTCCCTTCTCCTTTCTTCTCCTCCCCTCTCCTCTCCTCTTCCCTCCTCTCTTCTCCTCTCCTCTTCCGCCCTCCCCTCTCCTTTTCTCTCCTCTCCTCCCCTCTTCCTCCTCTCTCTTTGTCTCCTCCCTCACACACACCCTAGTGCTCACGGTTTCTCTCTCTTATTCTGCGCCTCTCTTCCTGACTTCCCACTTCACTCTCTCTCTCCTACATTCTCTCTCTTTTCTCTCTCTCCTACATTCTCTCTCTTTTCTATCTCTCTCTCTTTCTCTGAAATTCATAAGAGCTAAAGTAGTGATTATTCTACAAGTGTGGTCAAAGTAACTTCCTACTTCCCATCCAGTAGCAACACACACCACTCTCACACAAACACACACTCTCTCTCACACAAACACACACTCTCTCTCACTGACTCTCACACAAATACACACTCTCTCTCTCACTCACTCTTACACAAACACACACTCTCTCACTCATTCTCACACAACACACACTCTCTCTCACAAACACACACTCTCTCTCTCATTTACTCTCACACAAATAGACACACAAATCCATTTTCTCTCTTTCTGACTAACATACACAGACATACAACACATTCTTAATGCTTAGCACACACACACACACACACACACACACACAGAGAGAGAGAGAGAGAGAGAGAGAGAGAGAGACACACACACACCCATACACACACACACACAAACACAGAGAGAGAGAGAGAGAGAGAGAGAGAGAGAGAGAGAGAGAGAGAGAGAGACACACACACACACACAGACAGAGAGGGACACACACACACACACACACACACACACACTCCTCATCATGTACGCGTGAGAGGCTGGGGTGGGAAGCGTTCGTGACTTGTTTGACGTCAGCAGGCCTATGATGAAAGCAGCTCACAGAGCAGAGGATGGTAGTGGAAAGCCACAGGGTCTCAGGATCTCCTGTGTGTGTGTGTGTGTGTGTGTGTGTGTGTGTGTGTGTGTGTGTGTGTGTGTGTGTGTGTGTGTGTATCCTTCATATCTGAATATTTCATGAGGTCTTCATTCAGGAAGCCTTCCTGGCCCACACACTAAAAGGGGAATCAACCCCTTGTGCTGATGCTTTGAGAGCATCTTCAGAGAGTTCACCCACACGCACGCACGCCCACACACACACACACACTTTCACAGCACACCTCTTAGAGAGTTCACCCACACGCACACCCACACACACACACACACTTTCACAGCACACCTCTTAGAGAGTTCACCCACACACACACACACACACACACACACACACACACACACACACACACTTTCACAGCACACCTCTTAGAGAGTTCTTCCCCCTTTCAGGACTCCATCACAGGGCTTTTAGGCATGTGATTAAATAGAGCACAGGAAATGAAATCATCTACATGAAGTTCCGCACTGGACCAACATCTCTCAGGAAATGACATCATATCATATCTGGAGCGCTGACAATATAGCCACATCTCAGAGACATAAACAGCTCATCAGATCAGGGTTCTCGTTCTCTCAAGCTATATATTTTTGGTCTTTAACCTTTATTTAAAGGAACACGCTGACTTTTTGGGACTTTAGCTCATTCACCGTATTCCCCAGAGTTGGATAAGTCGACACATACAGTACCCTTCTCATCTCCGTGCGTGTAGTTACTCGGTCTGACGCACCCACCACTAACCTACCAAAGCACAAGTGCCTCGAAGTGGCCGGTTCCAATAGCCTACAGTACACCTCCCAATAGTGACAAAAGAGCTCCAACATTTCCCTATTTACATGCTGTGATTTGTACAGTTACAACGTGTACAAATAACTATGTCAAACGAGACACCACCATATTGTGAGCATAACGAGACACCACCATATAGTGAGCATAACGAGACACCACCATATAGTGAGCACATAAATACTTACTATGCTCACTCTCCTGTGCTGCTCAGATGCTTGATGATGATCAAAATGGCTGCCATCTTTATTAGACTGCATCATCAACAACATACATAGGCCAGTGTCCTCTGGGTGTGTGTGTGTGTGTGTGTGTGTGTGTGTGTGTGTGCATGCGCTCCTTGCATGTGTGTGTGCATGCGTGCCTTGCCTGTGTGTGTGTGTGTGTGTGTGTGTGTGTGTGTGTGACAGGACCACCATGGTCATTTCTCACCAGAGATGGCCAATTACCACTCCAGTGCTGAACTGAGATTGGTGGAGCTGACACCCCAAGCTTGTTAAGCAGCCCAGGTGGCCTGCATAATTAATGACCTCGTTAAAGTTTAACCAACTCCTCCCTCTGGGATGCAAGGCTGAGACCACACCCAACTCAATTCACACACACACACACACACACACACACACACAGATACAGGCACAAACAAACAAATGAATAGGCACACATACACACACACACACACACACACACACACACAAACACACACACAGATACACAGACACAGACAAACAAATATAAATAGCTACTTCTTTCTAAAACACACACATGTAAGCAGACATGGACAAACATAAATCTCTATTTCTCTCTCACTGTAATTCACACACCCATTGAAAGTTAGTGCAAACATATAATCATACAAACACACAACCCCCAACACACACACACAGTATTTGTAGATTTGCTTGGTGTGACCACCCCATGCCTCTCATCTTGGCATCACACAGTGTGTGTTTGTTTTATTCTCTCTTATGTCCTGTCCTTATTCATTTGTTGATTGTTGATTTCCCTCTTGACAAACACTGTCAGAGTGTGTGTGTGTTTGTTCGTGTGTGGGTGTTTGATGACAGATCCGGCATGCTTCAGACCTCATGCAGTGATGTCCTCACACTCACACACACACACACACACAAGTGGGGCACTCTGCGGGTGGTCTGAGCTGTGCCTCCTGCTGATCCGCTGAGTGTGTGTATGTGTGTGTTTGTGTGTGTGTGTGTACTATGCATGTATGTATATGTGGTCTCCTTGTAATGTGTGTGTGTGTGCGTTCTGATTTATATGTGTATATATATATATGTGTACAGTGTGCATGGTGCGTGTGTGAGTGTGTGTACATGATGCATGTGTGTGTGTGTTGTTGTTGTAGAGGACATACTATAGGAGCTTGTGTGTGTGTCACATCTTGTTGGCTCTCTCTTTGAGCGTTCAGTGATCACAGGCAGAAGGGGAGAACGGCCGTCTACACAGATGTGAAGGACCCAATGGACCCTACACTTATGATAATTTAGCATACCTCACACACACGCACGCATGCACACACCAACACACGCAGAGACAGCATCACACCTGATCCTACATCATTAGTGAGCTGTGTTTGTCTGGCTGCAACTGCAGTCACCCAGGGTTCAGGCCAGCACAGAGTTCTTTACACATAATTGGGCTGCGCTCAGTGGA